>NW_009647955.1:3072330-3075270 GCF_000708025.1 Charadrius vociferus
TCCAAGAAAGTATTTCTTTGCACGTTCCTGGTGTAAAATTTGCCTCTCCTATCCTTACGAAGCAAAGGATCCACCTGGGTGGAGGAAGGGATGCAGGTGTTCTACCTTGTAGCCCTGTTGTACAAATCGGGGCTCTGTGCTGGCCCTTCTCCATGTGTCAGAACTCGGACCACCCTCAAAGATTAGTCAAAATCTCTCCTGTAACATATCTATACAGCTGCAGCTTGGACCCAGGATGCCTTCTGTCCCCAGATCAGTAGCCCTGAGACTAACACGCTTGCTTCCCTCCCCTTCAGGGCACTTGTACTTGGGCATCACTGATGTATGTGGCCAGCTGTTATTTTCTCTAAAATCTGTATGAAATCAATATGTCCCTCAGAAACACCATTACTCCTGACGTGAAAACAAATGCCATTCTGCTGCTGCAGAAAGCCAAGATTTATCTTTTCAAGAGAGCTGTCTGCCAATAGCATCTTAATACCCAGAAGAGGTCACCAAGATTGGGATGAGTGGAATTTTTACTTTCAAATGCATGGTGGTTGTGGTTTTTTTTTTTTTTTTTTTCCCTGCTGCTAAGCAAAAACACTTCAAGTGAGCCTTGTAAATTTTTGTCAGCCTGAGGCAATCAGCTCCTCTAAATGGTATTTCTTATTTTAAAATATCATAAAATAGAAATAAGTGCATGGGGAGATACACAGTCCGCCCACTCCTGATGTATATCTTTATGGTATAGGCATATATTATATACAGTCCTATGCATCTGCCAACTGCTCAGCTTAAAAGGCTCTCAGGCTTTCCTTTCTAAATCAAATTTTGTGCAGAGAATTATAAAAGCCCAGTGGGATATGCAAACAAAAGGATTTTGCCAATTAACTTAGAGCAAACGAGAGCATAAAAACTGGAGACAAAAGGATACTTTCTGGGTCTCGCTTTTAAGACTTTTCAGCTTCTAGAATTCAAATACGTCTTGGAAGGGAAGGACCCCCAGAGTTTTGCCCCTTCTTATAATTTCACAAGTCTCGCCAATCAATCCCAGAGCCACGGTAACTTGTTTTCTACAAATTTAGGGTGCTAAGTAAAGGATACACCTACACAAGCAATGATGCAATCCTTACTGACTTAGGCGTGCGTGGCCGGCCAGATTGGCTGCGTTTGCCTCCTGAGGGATGTTCACCACCTCGTGGTCATCCCGGACTGCAGCCTCTGATGACACAGCCTTCGGGCTGGGTATTAGGATAGTTCTGTAAGTGCTATTTTAAACATTCTGAGTCCCTGGCTTGCCACAGGGCAAGGCTGGGAATAGTGCCCGTGTTTGCTAAATCTTCTGTCTAAGCATAAATGGAGTTTCCTTTCAGTTTTATTTGGATTAGCCAGGACTTTGGTAGTGCCCAAATTATATTAAGCAAAGCCACAGACTAACATATACATCTTACTTCATCCTTCCCACCTTGCAAGCAGACTGTAACAAATAGTCCAGCGTAGTTGGAAGGAGTTTGGTTAGCACCATGCAGGCGCTATTCATAGTTAAAAGCAGAGAATGGTGACCATGGGCCTTGGTGCAATGAATGAAATTAACCCCATCAGCTGGTTAATTGACATCCCCTTTGCCTGTGGCTGGACCCTTCACTCCTGGTGCCAGCCTGTCAGGGAGGAGTAGGAGGTATCAAAGAACAACAGGCTGAAAGTAGACCTGGGGGAAGAGCCGCGGTACCTAAAACCAAACATTAACAACGATAGGATTAATTATGGGAACAAGGTCATTCCTACAGTTTTGAAGCAATTCCAGTGGGGGATTCTGCTGAATGCTAATGGCGAGTTACAGCTGAGAGCTGTGATTTAATGACTGTATTTATTGCCCTGAATAAAATCAAATTGTTGGCAATGCTGAGAGCTCCAGATTCGGGGATCTAAGAAAAGCTCAGCCCTCTCTGTGGTTTTTATGCTTTAACTCACAAATATTATCTTTCATCCTAAGAACGCTGCTGTATTATTTACATTTCGGTAACGCTGCAGTCCTAAATGAAGCTGGGGATACTGTTGTGTTAGATGTTGTATATACTTCTAGCAAGTTTTACAGAGACACAGCAGTGGCATGGGCAGTTTAGCACACTGGTAGAGGCTGAATGCATGGTGGATGTGGAAACAGGTCTTACAATGGAAGGCCCGAGAAGTGAAGGGTTGGAGACAGCATGGGAGGCAGATGGTTATTCCTGGCTTGGAGGAGATGAAATGAGTTGTCCAAAGCCAGAAACTGGAACTCCTTCCTTCCCCCTTGTTTTGGTAGGGTACTGAACATTTTCTGGTTTCCTCTAAATCCTCAGTTCTGCCAGAAGTTGGGGAACTGATCTTATGCCATGTCTGTAGAAATTAGGTCTGCTGTTTCAGGCTGCCAGATTGCCTATAAGAGAAAGCCCAGCAGGCACTGAACGGGGTGTTAGGCAGACGAGGAAAAATGTAAATTCGGTGATGACTACAGTTGGTTTCATACTAGTCATGAGATCTCACGTCATAACTCCCCCTGGAAACAGCCCAGAGAGAGGCCGTGAAGCACATGAGAAGTGTTAATTGCTTTGTGTTGTCCTGTACATGGTGCAATTAATATGTCATCATCTATAATGTACTTGGTAAAACAGGGTGAAAGTTGTCAGATGGGAAACTGGGGGAAGTGTTTTTCGTTGTTTTCAGTTTCTCCTTGTTTTAATTTGTCTCTTTACCAGAGGAAACTGAATCAGGCAAAACCCCCAGCAAGAACAGCCTGATGAGCAATTTACCAGTAAGCAGAAGAAAATAGTGGTTGAGCAATTGAAGCTGTGTGACAGTTATCACTTATAAGTTTATTTGTCACTTTGAGGACTCTGACTGTCTGCTGTGTCACAGAGGTATTGCGCTGGCAATTATATCAGTGTTATAGAGCAGATAATCGGGTATAGACCCTACACG
>NW_009647955.1:3075376-3087682 GCF_000708025.1 Charadrius vociferus
GAATGATCTTCTCTGCACATGTGCTGTGTACATGCCGGCAGCACTGGGTCTGGGGTGCATCACACTGGGCACAGAAATACTTCTCCGTTTGCAATCCACCCCAAACCCAGCTGCAGTTGCTATGGGCTCCTACCAAGTTCAACTATCTTTGGATCGGGCTCTAAATGTCCAAAAACCTTTATGCATAAATTTTGGAGGTGAGCTTAGGGAAAAGAAGCTAGATCCAGGCCAGCGGTGCTCTGGCTGTGGAGCTTACGTGCTCTGGTTTCACATATTAGACAAGAGGCAATTGCATATTTCTTGGCTGGTTTTGGATTTTGAGGAGTGTGCTTCTCTCCTGCTTCTTATAGCTGTGTTGCACTGCACAGATGTATAATGTCATTGGTTTTCTAGCTCAGTATGTTGCACGTGACATCTTCTACTGAATGTATTTATGTGTATTTGCTTCTGGGTTATCAGTGGAAAACGTGGATTCCTGTGGGCAGAAGCCATACTTTTTCCGTTTGTTCCTATGGCGTATCGGTGGTTGAACAGCACTGTCTCAAAGAAGGTGGTTGTGTGCAGCATCTTTGTACTTGTCAACAAAGAAAGAAATGGACACTTTGCCATTTACAAGTTCACTTTTGTTATGTTGTAAATCTGATGAAATGCGCAGTTGCATTTTTAATCTGTATTTATCTATAGATCACAGCTTAGCTCACTGAAACTGGGTTATTTGCCATCTCTGCATCTTCTACAAGGTATTTTTCAATGGCAGTCAACTTATCCCCCCTCTTTCTTCCCTCTTCCTGCCCCAAAGTCCTGAAATAATTGATTTCATATATTACCAGACATATGCCTAAACTATTTTTGAACTTGCAATGTCTGTCTTCATGGTAGAAGAAATGGTAGCCTAGCCAGTGAACACTGCTGATAGTAGTTTCAAATACTCTGGTGCCCAACTATAAATTAATGCCTTTCCAAGTGAGACCTAGGCAGAGGCGGGTTTATCTTCCCATTTAGTGCTGATGCAGCTTTTTTGTGGGTGCATGTGCTGTACTGTATCAGTGATCTTTTTCTACTTCAGTCATGGTTTATCATAAATCTACTTTATTGAAAATTAATAATTTGCAATAAACTTCATAAGCTCAAGATGTGCTTGCCTGGTTTATGCAGAGCCCATTGCCACAACATCTGAGCATTTCCCATGGGTGAAGGAATTTATCTGTGCAATATTCTAGAGAGGATGGAAACATCCCTGTTCTGTAGCGGAAACCCAATTTCATAACTTCTTCATCCGGAAAGCCAGGAGATTTGGGGTGTGTTCTCATATTCTCTCTGGCTATAAGTTTTGGGGCTTTGTTTTGCCTTTTTTTTTTTTCCCCCCAATGTATATGGACCTTAAGCTAGGCACTTCTGTTTTGGAATAAATCAGAGCATATAATCATGCTGCCTTTGTAAGATCAACCTGAGTATCTTGTATAGCAGGGTAGTAATTTATTGAGAGAGAAGATATGACAGCCCTGTTAGCTCCCTGGAAAACTCCTGTCTGAAGCAGCATTTCTAAGGAAGAGCTAGAAGTGCCTGTGTCATGGATAGCTAAAGGAATGTATAACAGTTTGGCAACCATTTATTAAGAAAGAGCCCTCCGTTGATAGGGGCGAGCCTACCCGCCCTTAACGGCTTTTTCTATTTGATCCTATCGCTAACAGTTTGGCCCTTGTATGAGAGAAGCTCAGTGAGTGACAGTCTTACCTTTTGTGTAGCACTGATCGAGAGAGATTATTTCTACTGAGATAAGAAGAATTCTGATGGTCTCATTACTGTCAAGTAAAAATTAGAGCGGTCCTGAAACTGCAAGCCTTAGCCTGGAGTATCTATTAATTGATGCCCAGATGGAAAGACACCCTCCATGGACTGCAACAGACTCCTTCACTGGCGATAAAACAACTTACCCGAAGTAATTACACAACCCCAAACTAGACACAGCCCTCTGAGAATGAGATGATCTGCTCTGCTTGGGCACCTTTTCGCTTGCAAAGCAATGTAGAGGACAAAGGCGACATAGGTACGTTTGGCATCTATAGAAATAGCTTTTAGGTAGAAATATTCCAATTTCATTTTAAATGTGTAGTGCATGCAGCTATAGAATGGTTTATGAAATTGCAATGCATCTATGAGAAATTGGCTTTGAAGAGTACTTACAGACAAATAATTGATAGGTAAAAAGTAATTTGGACTATCTTTCACCCTTCAACGTCTTGTTTTCTTAGGAAGGGCAACTGCTTCTTTCCTGGTTTCGGTAAAATTCTCAATAAGATAAATGACACTTTCCTTAAATATTACTAGTGCTGGTCATGAGAGACTGCTGAGTAACTAGTTCTCTTTGAAGGAGCACTCTGCTGTATACAATGTGTCTGTCTATACTCATACCTTGAATAGATTAACTCCCTTCAGCCTCAGTACATGTGATAGAAAAGAAAAAAGTTTAGAAAGGTTACAGTGAAGATTATTGACTTTCATGCTTGAGTTGAATCTGAAGCTTATTCTGCTTGGGTTATTCCAGCAGCCCATTTACAGGGAAGTTTGTGCATATTCCTTGAAATATTTCATTTTTTTTTCTCTTTTTGATACCAGGATCTTCCCTTTTCCATCCTTAACACTGAGAAATCCAAGGAACACAGATTGATCTGGCTTTCCAGTACCTCTTCTCTACTTCTGGCGTACTAATTAAATCCATAGAGGGCCTGTCTTTTACATTTTACTGTGTATTTAGGAATTTATCTGTGCTATCTGACTCTGACTAGTTTCAATGACTTTGGTGTTTCACCCAGAGATAATACACATCATCCCAATCAGCCTCTGTGAATGCTACGGGCTCTGGCTGGTTGCGCACTTGATCCTTTCATTTCCTTTTCCTATTCTGAGTACGCTGCTGCCAAAAGTGACAAATACGACAAAATGGTGACATTCTCAATTTATTGGTACCTATACCCTCAGGCAGGACGCATTATATCTTTTTTGGGAAATTGGGCCTCTAGGAATCCAGAACAAAGTGAAAGAGGATTGAATTATAGATGAGAGGCTATTTGACTTTTTCACAATCCTAAATCCAGGGCTGCAGACTGCAAAATTAGTGGCATGTGTCTCATGAGAGCTGTCCTCACACCTCCAGGTCCGTACTGGGGCCTCGTTCATAGGGTTCTGTCAAGACATCTTTTTCTGGACTGACTTTGCACACTCACCCTGTGAACTCTTTCCATAATATCTTCCATCCAACCTACAGTTTTCAGGTTTCAGCATTGCAATGAGCTTTCACTACCCCTCAGCATCACTTCCACTCCCCAGAAGGGCAAAGCTCACAGCCCGGGAACTGCGTAATAGATTAACAGACACCACAAGGCCACAGACCAGAGGGAGCAGTGATGGCTGGGGCTTTCGGAGCCACTTTGGGAATAGAAATGTTACAGGCTGGGGTGAGATGAACCTCCAAGAAGTTGTAGTGCTTATCGAGACTATGTGCCCTCTTGGTCTTCTCTGTGTATTTGTCCCTGAATCTGTCCCCATGAAATTGAAAATGCAAAAAACAAAACAGGCTATTAAAACTTGCTGTACGTGCATTAAAAACAAATCACACCGTCCCAGCTCAGGAAGGTAATTGACAAACTCAGAGTGCATGAAATCACTGCAAAGCTGAGAGCAAAGTAAGAAGTGATGAAAATATCAGTCTCCAACCTGCACGTTAGCGATGCGTTCTGAGCCATAAATACCAATTACTGAGCCACCAGCTGTAAGTCAGCCTTATAGTTCAGGGCTGAAACACCCTCTTTCCCCTCCTTTAGTGATTAAAAAAAAATAAAGAAAATCAAAAAGTTCAAAGAATAAAAGATCTCTTGGACCTCCAAGATCTTGATTTTTTTGCTTGTCTTTTGTACTAGCGAATTATACAAGTAACCTTGGTAGAAATTACACTTGCCAGAACCCCCTAAATTCCACCCATAAACAAGCCTTGTGCAACCTTTGTCTGCCTCCCCTATAATCTGTTGTGCTGTTATACTGGGGGTGCTCTGCAAGGTCTTCCCTCTGCAAGACACAGCTCTAGAGTCATGTCTGAGAGGAGGCAGAGGAGTTGGGTTGGAAGACGAAAACTGAGAGTAACCTTCTCCCATATTACGTTAAAAGGATGCGATGGTGGGTATCTGTTCTTATTGTGTTTCTTGAGAACTCTGTACTCTGCAAAGTATCTGTTGTCGCTGGAGTAAGCCTTTTCCTTCTCACAATGAGGGAGGTAGCACAGGTACCTCAAAATTCCTGCAAAAGTAGTAGTTAAAAGGTGGGGAAGGAACCTCCTTTTAGGCAGTGCACCCCACAGGGTCTCACCTAGCACGGTAATTCCAGCATGAAACTGGTGCTTGTTAGTCTAGCACCAAAGCTCTTTGGAGATAAGGATGCTGCAAACATGACCACAGTGCATACAATAAAAACATTGGTTTAAAGGAAAAAAAAAAGTAGAGAATCTATAGCTTCTCCCTGCTTTTTCACTATAAATTCCTGCTTGGTTGGGCAGTTTGGATTTTGTGCATCTGAAATCTTGATTCAAATGTTTGATCAAGTTTCATAATTGCTGGTAAAAGTTGTTTGTAGGATTTACAGCAAGTAAAGATGGGGTTAACTCCACATGCTGCAGTATTAAGCTCAGCAGCAGCAGTATGCACCGCACAGTATCCGTAAGTGTGTTTGAATTTGAATCTCATCAGCAAATAAGGTTTATTGCCAGGCTAATAAACTGTGCCCCTCAGCCACTGATTGAAAGGCCTTCGTTGCCTCAGCTCCTTTCCAATCCTCTCTGGTTTTGTTTACTCTGACACCAAGACAATGTCTGCATTTTCATAACACCACTTATTGCTTGTTTAACTCTTATTGCCCTCCTCCAAAAGCTGTTACTAACCTGGGAGCTTGATCAGCATCCCCGTTTTGTTTTGCCTAACTTGACAGTGATGCAACGCCAAGGATTGCATCGTGAATTTTGCCTTCTTTAGGAAAGAGAAGGTCTCGGGCTGTCAAGGGTTTTCTATCAGTTCTTGTCTCTTTCATGCCATGTTTGTTAGTCAAGAGGGAGTTCTAGTCTTGAGTGGGCTTGCCCCGGCTTTCTGTTCTGGGCTGGTATGGCCTAAGAGCCCATGCTGCTGACCTGAACGCACACGGGTCTGTGTGACATGGCTCTGCCTGCCAGATCCAAATGCTGATGAGCAATCACTCGCAATCTTGTCTCTTTTCCAGAGTGGTGAACTGCTGTTTGACCACCTAAATGCTCTTGCTTGGACTTCTTTTCCAAGTCTCTTCTACCAATGTCAAGCTAGGTTTAGAGCATCGTGAGCTTTCCAGAATGGTCTGCTGAGCTCATGGCTTCCAGACTAAGCCACAGGACTCTAATATTTCAAGCAGAGGCCTGGTGACTGGGCCCTGAAGTGATGCAGAGCTGTCCTCTGCCTTCAGGCACATGAGATGAGGTTGATAATACTTGCAGACCCAATAAGCTAAAGTTTTGGTGGGTGAGGATCTCATTGCCCGTATTATTCACTGGTGAAAAGGAGGAGGATTGGTTTTCTTTGCAGAAACCATTGGTGAAAGTCCAGAGGAGTGGTGCTATTGCTTGTTTATTTGGTGAACAATTACGGTACATCTGCAGCAGCTTTCTATCAAGAATTGACATTTTTGGGAAGTTAATGGTAAACTTCCAAGCATCTCAAGCCTGGATGGTGGAACAACTCCAGAGAAGTTTTCCTGGAGGGAAAAAAAAAAAAGAATCCTACATCATGGCAGAGTGAGTGTGCATACTCATGATCTGTTCTTTGTTCCAAGTTCTTGTATCCTGCTGGCTTTCTTGCTGGGAAAATCCTGTCCCAGTGGAAAATGATGTACAGGTAACTCTGTGGTAGTGACAACGCAGAGATTGCTCAATGCTGAAAGTGGGTGACCCATCCTTAGAGGTGGGTTGGACAGCAAATTTTTGGCACAAAGCTGGGCAGGATTTCCAAAGAGGAGGACCTCTTTCAGCTGTGCTGGAGATAGGTGACAGTGACACCCACTAGCATAAGTATTACTAGTTCCAAGAGATTCTTGTGTCTTTCCTAAACTGAAGGTAAAATCGAGCATTAATGCAAAATGTTTCTGCAAACCTCATCATACCAACAGGACTTTTAATACGGATGATTAAGTAAAACATCTTATAGGGTGCAGTGTGCTTAAGCTGTTCTCAGGAGCGGACATGGTCCATTGTGTTTTATAAAACCAGGAAACTTAAAACATTTTTTTTATTGTTCTCTGTAATATGGAGCATTTAAACTGTCTTGTTTTTCCCTATAATTTCTGCTCTGCTGACTTAATAAAATATTTGTAACAAACAGAAGTATGGATGAATGGAATAGTCAGGAATTATCTTCTTAGTGTTCATAAAAATAGAGAAATAGGCATAAAAAAAAGCTCATAATACAAAAGTGTGTGTTTTCTTGCCAGCCTTCATCTATGTCTTCTCACTGTATATCTGTGGGCTTGGAGAATGCAGATTTTCTTTCCTGATCAAAACTGTAATGGATGGAGATGACAAGGCTCATCAGTCCAGTGCTGCTGATAGTCTCCTTGTCAGCAGCACTTTTTCTTCAGAGTTAGCTCCTGACTTACTGCCAGGGAGGAGGTGGGTAATCAGCTCTGCCGGCCTCAGCCGTGGCCAGGGTGGCTGTTACTCTCTTCTTCTGTTGAAGTGCATTGCTGGTTGGGTGCTTAGATGAAGCTAAAACCTTGGAGAGGAGAGGATCCTAAAACTTTGCCCCCTTCATGTCACATCAGGCACTTCGGATATCAGACGGGGGGATGAGCAGGATGAGTTTGTGTTTCAAGCAGTAGATGAGAAACAGAGAGACTTGAGTTAATTTCCTTTTTGTTCATGTGTTTAGATGTACTATTTATTTGTAACCCAGTTTCTTCTCTAAAGTACCTATGTCTCATTTCCCCGTCTCAGCAATCCTACTTACCTATTCCGTGGGGGGTCTTATGGACGTTAACATTGGTAATGCATTCTGATTTATTGATGATCACAGACATTTATTTATGTGTCAACTACCATTAGTTCAGTCCTTCTCTTAAATAAAGTTTCTCAGTCTATAAACATTGATGATGGGGCTCCATATGAAAACAATTTCCCTCTATAGATCATCTGCCAGATGCCGCAGCGATCCTTAATGTAAAGCTAATGACTTTTTCAAATGAATTTAAACAGCCTAACAATGAGATGTAACAGAGAAAATTAAGGATGCTATCACGTTTGGAGGCTAAATGCATGTGGGATGTGTAACAGGAAGTATAAATGCATTGTTAATCTCAAATTGCAAATTCAGATCCAAACCAGAGCCCCAAACTTTATTCAAAAAGCTAACAACAAAGACATTAAGGTGCGCTTTCATCCTTAACAAAGATGGAGGACGTTTTTGCCTGGATCAGCTGAATGCTTTCATCTTCAGATATTGCTGGGTCATAGTTATGGTTTGATTACTTACATGAATTGAAAAGAAAGTGGTGTTTTCTACTTGTGGGTGTGAAAAGAGTCATTACCTAGAGCTGCTCAATAATCAGTAGCTTTTCAAACTTTCTTGGGCATGTTTAGTTACAGAAAACAATCCAGCATGCATGGGCTCATGGGCTAGAGAGCAGTGTAGTCGCGCTGTGGGAAATCTTTTTGGGGAGGGGAGAAGGGGGGATTTTAAAACCTGCTGTCATGAAAAGTGACATTTTACTGTGGCTACTCAATCTCCATTGCTACAAGTAGTTGAGTGTTTCTGAAAATGAAAGTGCTTGATATTTGCATGTCGGTTGTAAGAATTTAGATTTGGTACCTTCTTCAGGTAAATCGACGTCATTCCTCCCTCCAGCAGTTGTCATTTCTTCTGTTCTGTAACATAAACTTAAAAATGTATGTGGACTGGACACCACTCTGTGACTTAGGGTAAAGAAAAGCTCATAGATTAACAAAGAGCCTCCTCTAGAAGCAATTCAGTATGTTTTAAAATTTACTTCTATTGTTCAATAGAAGCTGCTAAATGCTCCTTTCAGAAAGCATTAGTCTAAAGAAATAAACCTAGTATATATATAGAAGGTGTAACTAAGAGGAATTAAAAACGAATGTATTCATTATTACCCAGCCCCAGTGTTCAGCACAGGACAGTCTACTGCGGAGTGCCCAGTCTACAGCCTCGTTTGGGGCTTTTGAAGGACTAAAGCAACACCTTGACTTAATGGTTTTCTCATTATCTACAACAGCCTGAACTATCTTTTTCTGTCTTGCATCACTTAGATTGGCAGTGAAACTCTGGGACCTCAATGTGAGATGTCAGATAAAGCCAGATGTGCACCGTGTAATTCAGGACAGAAAACAGTATGTGTTTGCTCTGAAGGCATTTACTGATTGCAAATACTTTTATTAGGAAATGTGTTGGGGTGATTTTCTTTTTAAGATAATGTTGTTGTGATTGTATTTTACTTTTTTTTTTCTTTTAGTGCATTTTATTTTATTGGGTAACAAGTGAGAATGACCTCTTTTGATGTTATTTATTTATTTGTGTTTGACCTCTGCTTCACGCTGGTTTTGTTTGTTCTTCCCTGTTTTTAATTGTTTGAAATAATTTAAATTCAGATTCAATGCTGTTATTCAGCTTCTGTTCCAATGCATTATGAGCTTTTATGTGTGCAACCTGCACTGGACTTATCTTGACAGGGGTGGGAATAAAGGAGATTTTAAAGGCACTCAACAATTTCTTAGCAGCTTCTAAGACCAAGCACTGCTTCTGCTCTGAAATCCTCCTGTTTCAAAGTAATCTTGGCTCTGCAGATGTATTCACAGATAAAAGTTCCAGTCAGATCGAACATTTTATCTCTCTGAAGTAATGTACTAGCTATCACTTTTCATGTAGTTTTTTTTTCTTTAAACTGGCTAAGCTTTTCCTATCTATTTTTTTTTTCCAATGAAAATGGAAACACAGTTAAAGCAGCTCAGAATAATTTGATCATGGATGAATTCTGGCATGTAGCTAAATCCAAATCTGGAAAGAGGGTGTTTCTTTGCTGCCAATGATGAGGTGTTTGTGTTGGCAGAGGTGGATCGTTTGACAGCGATGGTTTGTTTGGCTGTTGACGTACAGTGTATGATATGTTGATGTACACTCTTGTTATGGTATAAAGCATTATGGTGCTCTAGGAGTTGATCAACAAAAAATTGTGTCCAGGAACAAATAACACTAGAGCTTTTGGTTGCCCATATAGACATTTGTACTTGGTTGGGACAGCCTGTGTGACAGAAGCAGGTCCCTTTTCCACAAAACAAGACTGACCAAAGCCACAGGGACTTGCTGGCCACACATTCTTTGTCCACAGCAAATGCAGGGTAACATGGTGCATGTGAGTTACAACCAGGGACACTGATATCACTGACGGTCAGCTGATACCAGAGTGTTTTGTTAAGCTGACATACCTTATCTGTGTGCTTTAATCCACATTAAAAAACAGCAATATTTATACTTGGCCAATTTCTAGATGCAATGCGCAGCCAATGACGTTGTAGACCTGCTCTCTCAAATGGCAAATGGTGTCATCTTTTACAATCTCTGCAGGTTTTCACTAAGATGATAGAGAATGAAATGGAGCATCCCAAGGTGCAGTTGTATTAGTTTGTCTCTAAGCCATGTACAAAAGTGGTCAGTGTGGGCACGGTGCTGTGGAAGCCTCATGGGTGCTCTGGCACCCTGGGTGAGATTGCAGGAGGCACCCCAGCTCTCTGCTTGGGTTATCTGAGCTCTGCTAGCTAATGACTGGAGGAGTGTAAGAACGTGGGAGAAGCACAGTAATTGTGCCTGTGGTTTTCCTTCCAGGAAGTAACTTGCTTAAGTTTTTTCTGAAGACCTGGAGGTGCACAGAAGTGGAGTAAAAGCTGGGGAAAAACGTACTCTCTCATCCACCGGGAATGTCCAGCTCAAACCATGAACTCTTAATCTATCCCATTGGATTAATTTATGGTGCAACCATTAAGACATGAGGGATTTAGAAGGGCTGGGCCTTAATGCAGATTCCCATTGGCTACTTCCTAGGGTATGTGAGGAGTTTAGTGTATTAACAGCTCCAAGTCTGCAACCCTTATGCAAGCATACATCTATGCAGGTGTTCATCACCGCTTAGACACAGGCGAAGCTAATTCCATGGACAGAGTCCCGTCCTGCACCCCCTGTCTTGCAAAGAACAAAAATTAAGATATTCCAGAAGTACAAAGTGCCATGCTCTTTGTTTGAGTACTTGAGAAATTGCTGAAAACTGGGAGTTGAGCTCTTGGGAGCTTCAGCTATGAGAAACCAAAGCAAAGGCTGATCCCTCCCTCTCCCAGTTCCACTGTTATTGTAGCAGGAGGCCCTCTGAGCTCCCTGGCACACCAACGCATCCCCTCTGCCCTGTCAAGGTGACAGCATCGTTACTCCTAACAAATTCACTTCCCATAAGATATTCAAAGGATATCCAGTTCATTCAAATGTACCAGATTTAACTGTATCTTAATTTATGACTGTGTTCTAATCACCAGAAGATGATGAATATAATTAAAGATAATGAATGGCCCCATTAGTCTTTTGCTTGCTGTGATAATTCCTTCAGACAGACATTTCCTTTGTCTCTGTGTGGTATGGAAAGATGCCTTAGCAGGGGAAACTTCTGTTGCAGCTGCTCCTCACCCTGAAGCTTAAAAATGGTATTTAATAGCAAGACTGGGATCAAAGAAGTGAGAAAGAGCAGACCTCTATGCTGAATATTATGCAAGTAATTGCTGAAGGTGGAGGCAGAAAGAACTGGTCAATACCGATCCGATTTTGCAACCTTGCATGGAAATCTTGGAGCTCCACTGCTGTATGCTGGTATTTGCACCTCACACTTTTCTCAGCTCCACATTTTTATCTTTGATTTTGCAAATCTCACAGAAAACATTGCTGCCAGCTTTATAATATCCCCTGTCCCTCCTATACTTTCCAGCTGTGCCAGACTAACTCAAGGGTCTACAATCCATTTATTTGACACATGGGTTTTCCATCTCTCATCTAGTTATGGAATAAGCCTGATACTGTGCAGCTTATACGCTTCAGTGGCATTGCAGACTTCCATGGACAGGGCTGCAGACAACTGAACCAGGACTACAGGATTATTCCTGGTGGATTGCATTATACATGCCAAATGTATATCCTGATCTACCTCCTTCGTTGCTGCATGGTGAAGGCAAAATGCGAACTATAGTGTTTTGTTTGGTGGGGAGTGGTGAAGTGGTAAAAGCAGGCATAAAGGCTCTTGTTGGGGGAGTTTGTTGAGCATTGAATTGGAAATTGTGTCCTAGTGCGGTCTGCAAGTTTCATGATTTTACTGTGTTTGTCATCACCCACGTTGTTAATGCAAACCTGTAATAGGACGTCTCTGGAAAGACTTGCTGAAAGGAACAGGAGGATGGTAGCAGCAGAACCTCAGGAGTCCTCACAGGCTTTGCATCTGTCTGGCAGCAGTTTTCCTGGCTCACCAGTGCAGCAATGATGAGCCGTCACTTTTGCCTTGGAATACTTTTATGAGACCATATTGAACCTTTGGGGGAGGATTTTCCCCCTCTGTGCCTTCCCCACAGCATCTTCTTCACGGAGGCTGGCCTTTAAGTTTGTCTGGACACTGGCACTGCAAAAGCTGCCACTTAAAGGCCTTCCAAACTTTCCCAGGTTGCTCAGGAGTTCGGGCTCGTCTGGCCATCGTGGTAGAGGTGAGAGGCAGACTGCACCCTCGTGTCTGCCGGGGCTGCCCTTCCTCACCACCATCAGGCTGCTGAAACTCATTTACTGGGCTACAGATCTCTCCCGAAACACAGTCACGTAGCCCTCGGAATGTGTCTGAGGCCAGAACATTTCTGCACCAAATAAAAACCACTCCAGGCCAGAGAGCGGGAGATGCTGCTAATCTCTCTCTTTTGACACTATCCCTTCTGGGCCGTGCTCAGCAGATGTTTATGACTTAAACCTGTCAGCTGTGGTGATGTGATGCTTCAAATCTCTTTCGAGGCCCGGCAGGAAAATTTAATATCTCTGGATGAGGGGATTGTCAAGCTTGTTCTCCTAGCTCAGAGATATCAGATGTGCCGTGAAACCCAGAACTTCAGCAATATGACTCCAGGCTTTTGATCTGACAATTTCTTGTTATTAATGTATGTGCAAAGGGCTCTGCATAATATTATCAACATACACAGGAGATACCTGTTCTTGTGGTCCTGCT
>NW_009647955.1:3087708-3095865 GCF_000708025.1 Charadrius vociferus
CCTGCTGAAATCCTGCTAACACGAAGGGAGCAGTGTTGAGCCTGCAGCAGTGGATATTAAGTAAGTTAACAATCTGGGTTAAATTATTCAAACAAAAGCTGGAATTTGATGTTGACATGCTCTGAGGTTTTGTCCCTCCTGTTCTTCAAAGGGGAACTTTGTATGTAAATCTGTCTTGGGAAAACTTTCAAATATTATATCCATCACAGGCTACGTCATTTCAGTGTGCGACAGATCTAAGTCTACAGGCCAGTGGGAATGCTGCATCCCCTTCTCTGAGGACAGCCACAGATGTGTGAGATTGGGGAAAAGATGGAAATGAATGACAGGGAGGAGTAAGGCAGAACCAGAAAAGAGCAGTTTAATAGTGATCTGGGATGCCACCCCCTTGGTCACAGAAGTTGTCTTGAGCTTGTCTTCTATACGTTTTGTTCTATATGTGCTAATATTTTGGAGGTGTGGGGTTCTCAACTAACAGCTGAGTTTTCAAAGGAACAAAATTATTTGTGAAATTCGCTCTTGCTGAATAATTTCACTACGAAATAAAGGGAGGTTTTTTCCAAGTGACAAAACATTTAATTTCTATTTTCAAAGAGGAAAAAGTCAATTTATGCTGCAACATTTTTTTTTATTTTAAAAATTACCTAAATTTAAAATAAAAATTTTAAAAGGAATTTAATAACTTCAACATGAAATTTAAAGCAAATCAGAAATAAAAATATTTAACAAACAGAAGGAGGATGGAGTGAGTGCTGGGTTTGCTCATGAGTGCTCCCACTAACAGAGCTGGAGTCACTTGCCACAGCTGGTAATACACTCTGGGAAGCACCGCAGGGCTTGCGAACAAATTTCTTTAAAATGCAAGAATGAGTGCTTTCTCTAGGAATAAGTGCCCAGGGAATTGCCGGGACCGTTTGCTGCTTCTTGTGCGTAGCTGAAGTCGCTCCCAGAGTGTTTTCCTTGTGCAGGAGGTGCCAGAAGCGGGGGGCCTCGCTTGCAGCGTGGTGCCCCGTTTTTCCAGGCTTGCCTGCCACACTCTTCAGCCGTCCTGACAGTTGATTAATGCCTCAGCTGTGGAGTGACAATTCTGGTTCGCACCTTCATCCATCATCCCCGCACCATTTCCTAGGGACCTCGGGACCCTGGCAAATTGTCACATAACTTAGCGGGGACTTGCTGTTCCTCCAATTGTCTGTCTGAATAAATGTCCTGTTTTTTCAGATGTTGCAAAGAGGGAGAAAAAGAAAAGGCTGGAAAACGGCTCACGTGTTTTCCATAGGAAAGGGAGATTGCTGTGATTCAGGAAGGTGGCTAATTCACTGTTTCAAACTTTTATCCCACCCATGTCCCCAAGAAAGCTGCTTGGAGTGCAAAGTCTAGTTCCTGACTCCCCATCAGTGGGGGTGGTCTGAGGTGATGTTTCTCTGGAGCACTGTGGCAGAGCTAGAAGATAGGTGTGAAAATTGAATCCTGTTGCCGAAGCCAGTTCTTCCTTCGGATTTTTCGGGACAACAACAACAAAAAAAAAGTTAGTCTTTTCATGCCTCAGTTTTCCATTGTAAGCTGGGGATGATGGAAGGCACAGTTTGGACTGTGGGAGCTGGGAAATGAGACCCAGTCCCTGCGGGGGAGTCTGAACTGCTTATGGGGTGGGACTGGCTGTGAGCTCCTCTGAGCTGCTCAGGCTCTGCCTCGTTTGCCTGTCTGTGCAGAAGGATAAGCTGCTGCTAAGGTCTGGCATTTGTTTTTTCACTTTAAAAACAAAAGGAGCTCCCCTGATACCCTTCACAATGTCACATTACGATTTCACATGGAATCGCTGCTCTTGCCTACTGAGAAAGTGAGATGAAATCAAGTTGAGAGGCATTTATCTTTCTGCCTTTCAGGCAGAGATGTGCGGCTGCTTGTTCAGCCGCTTTTGTTCTGAACCAGCAAGGACCACTTGAAGGAGGGAACGGGACTGTGTTAACAAGGGGCCCTTGTCTGCTGCCTGCTTGGTACAAGAGAGCGGCCTGCCTGGGTGACAACTTCCCAGGGGCTGAGCAGACAAAGGTGACTTGTTCTCAAACCTGTTCTCCCTCTCTGACAGGATCAACCCAAGCACCACGCGTATTTGTGCCGCTTAGTAGCACAGAGCTCCGGGACCCGTGAGGCTGCCACCACCCAGCGCTGGTGAGGAGCTGCTCCTGCAGGCTCCTGAGCAGAGCGGTGCATCAGCTCACCTACCTTGTAGCTTGCTTGCAACTTCAACGGGTGGGTAAGGAGGAAGAACCCAAGAGGCACAGCCCCAGAGCCATAGATCTTGGTGTTGGGTAAACGAGGATCGCTTTCCAGTATCTGCAAAAGAAGCATTAAATTTTCTCTGATTTATGGCTGCAACCTCTAAAGCATCTCCCGTTCAAACAGAGGAATTGGTGTACGTGCACACATGGTGAAAACCATGGTCCTCCCGGCAGGTACATCTTTAAATGTACACGGGAGTAACTGGTCAGAGCCACTGAGGCAGCTGGTGCTGCAGGGGAGGGACTGGAGCTGGTTTCAACCATCCAGACAGACTCTGCAATCCTAAACTGACACTGCTGCATTTGGGTGTTACGGTGATGAGTCATAATTTACATATAATATCCAGGACTCAGTCACTGAATCTAGTTTGGGACAGATTCAAGGGAACAAGAATATTTTATGTGCATATCTGTTTTAGATGCATTTTAAAATTACAGATAGGATTTTTAAACTGATCTTAGAAACTGGCAGGTGTTCTGGCACCCCCTCCTTCCACTTGGAGATTGCTTGTGACCATGGACTGGGAACAGGTCTGCAGTGAGACCTGAATTAAGTAGATCAACTATTTATAATCTTCCTCAGGGTGTCATGTGGTGGCCTGGACTGTGGACACATGTAAGGACCAGCATCGCGTGAGCTGCCAACCACCTATGCAGAGGTTGGCCTTGGGGGTGTCTGGCTGTCTGGGAGGGGTTTTGGATCCGGGATTTGCCTAGGAGTATTGCTGGAAGAATAGGAGAAATTAGTCTCTTCGATGTTTATATCACTCGGGGTTGTTCAGTGATTGAGCTCAAGGTGCAGAAAACTCTCTCCTGGCAGGGCTGGTTGGAAAGGTGTGATTCGGTGTTGGTTTGGTGAACTGCACCTGAAGGCATTACCCATCTGATAAAAGCCAAACTCCAGGTGCCAGTAGGAAGCTTTAGTTTCCATCATAGCATGCTTTACTTATTTTGTTTAATTCTGTGCTGTGAAACCGTGAAGTGAGCCAGTGCGGACCCATGGCATCTCCAGGACCTGCTGGCGCTGTGCCTCCCACACAGGGAGTCAGTGTTGCTGTTGGCCAAGGGTGCTTGTAGGAGAGGAAAGGAAAGGAACCCATCTACTCCACCTCTGAGTTCTGCCTGAGTGTTGTTTGGCTGGAAAGACTTAACCACCTGGGAGGAGGTGTCCTGTGAATACATAAGAAAAAAATCAGGCATCTCTTTCAGGACCGTCTAGAAAACGGGTCAGATTTCTTTGCAAAGCTTACACCTTCCTCTGGCATCCTCTGGGATCTCCTTGAGGGAGAAAAGCCGTAGAAAGGGCGTGTGCAGAGCAAATGGGGAAAGTTTAACTCTGAGTGATCTTATCTGAGCACATACTCAGAGCATCTTTTCCTGCCTTCAGCTAGCTCTCCTGTCTCTGGGTCTTGCAACTCTGCCAATACCAATCTGAGCCAAATCCTTTCCAGAGCATGGATTGCTTCTAGTGGCACAAACTGCTACTCTGGCTGTCAGATCTAAGCTGGGTATTCCTCTAAGCTGAGGAACTGCATCTCTGATCGCCCCTGTGGCTGTTTCTTCCTCATCATCCTTCAGCTGCCTGCAGGGGAAGAGCCGTGGGGGTGGCAATCCCAGCACCACCCCCAGTCACTCCACACCTTCCTTCCCTCACTCTTGAGTCATACTCTCTGATGTGGGCAGCACATCCAATAGCAACCTTTGGGTAGGAAAGTTCCTTTACCAGGCCATTAGCTGGAGGAAACCCCATGTCCCTACTGGTCTGCTTCAGGGCACATCCAGCATGTCCTCACATTTTATTAGTGAAGTGTCAACAAAGCTGCAGGCAACAGCTGGAGAAGGCAAAAGCAATTTGATTCTTTCATAAAAAAAAACCCTTTTGTCCTTTTCTCAGCCTGTGCCCTACATACTCTCTTTTTTGCTTTAATAACAAGGGTGACATTTTGAGGCCTTTGGAACTTCTCCAGTCTCTGTCTTCACTTTCATACTTCAACTGTTTTCTGAAATAAATGAAAGCCCCAGAGCCAGCTGCATGTCTGAGAGCGGGTGTCACCTGCATACCAGAGCGGAGCTGGGATAGTTGTAGTTTGTTGGAACTGGTGTCTTCCACCTGCATTCAGAAACAAATCTGGGAATGTAAGTGTGCGTGGTAGGTTATGGGGATTCCTTGGCTTTACTTTAAGGGAATGTAGAAATATCCCCATCTCCAATGCCTGATGTTCTTGCGTGTACATCATGGGATTTCTGGAGCTGTTGCACACACTTTACCTGTTTGCTTCTGAAATCAATGGGGAAACAAACATACATCTGCTGTCCACAGGGGAAAGGAAAGCAGCACTGAGTGCTCCAAGGGATACTTCTTCCTCTGTAGAAAATCTTGCTCGTGTCCTGTGCGCCTTTGATCAGGCCTGGAACTGACGAACGTTGTTGCTGGGTTTGTTGCTGCTGTCATTTCTGTTTGCGTTTTGAATTTGAAGGGCAAATTTGATTTAAATCAACCACAGTCACATGTAATCAAAGCTAATGAGCAGGTTCCTATCTGTATTAAAGTAAGTAAATAATTCAATAAGTTTCAAAAATCTTTGCCAACGAGTCACTTTGCATTTGTCCAGCCAGGGATGATACTGCAAATCTAAACAAAACAAGTCAAAAGATGTGTGCGAGCACGCCGAGTGGGACTCGCATGGGAGCAGATGCCATCTGGAATCACAGTTGCTCTCACAGCCAGAAGGGGCAGAAAGATGCTGTCAAACGGGAGAGGTGCACAAGTGAGCCACGGGAAGCTTTTAGGGCAGCAGCGTGGAGATATGGCTTCTTAGCTTTTTCCATCTTGTGACCAACCCTCTGCCCTTTGCTCTCTGTGCTGCTTGTGTCTTTTTACAGGGCCAGGTCACAGGCACTGGTCCTTGCCTGTGACAAGCGTGCTGGAGGGGGTGACAGTGCTCCCTGCGTCGGCCGTACAAACCTGAGCACGGATCTTTCTTCCTGTACGGACAAAGCAGCAGGGTAGATCTCACAGCCTTCAGCCTCCCCCATGGGACACCTCTAATGCTTGACTTTTGGAAGTCATTTCGTGACTGGCAGCAGAGGCAGTCAGCCACTGGGCAGAGTGCCACGTGCGGGTCTGAAGCTCAGATCATCTCGGTTGGAGCGTGTGCCGGGCAGGAAGCATACGGTGAGCTGCGGTGGGAGCCTGCCTGTTATCTGAAGGCACTTTCATCTCCAGCCACCACGTGGCACGAAAGACGGTTGTGCAGCTTCAGTGGTTTGCTGCAAGCAACATCCTTTAACAGAGGCATTTCTTGCACACAAAATGCAAAAGGACAGTGAGTCCAGGCTGTGTTTGTTGTCTCTGTAACTGTTCCAAAGACTCCTAACGTCAGAGTCTCCTGGTTTGTTCTTGGATCCAGCTTTTTGGGTGTATTACCATCCCTGACTAGTTCTCGTCTGTCTCAGTTGCAACCTGTATCATTCTGGCTTCCATGTGCCTTGTTTGCTAGCACAGCTACTGAAAGATAATGAGGTGGGAGCATCGTTACACAAAGAGCCTTGGTGGAAAAATACTGTACTTAAATAAGTTGAGAGCATTATCACCACTTAGAAAATGCTTGGAGGAGGAGTGACAGCATATGCTGTTCTGTCATTAAAACAAAAGTTGTATTTCAAAAGCTTTTTTCCCCCAAAGATATTATGCAGATATTGCTAGTCTAACAGGAATGCGAAGTGGAAGAACAGCTGAACAGAGTAGCTGCCACCGAGAGGGGTGGGAGCAGGTGACAGGAATACAGATTTCTGTGGGATGCATTTAAGGAGAAAGGCGGCAACAGAATTTGCCAAAGACATCCTGGAAATAGTTAATAAGCACACGGAAAACTCCTCTTGCTGCAGAAATAGATCAGCACAGAGCAAGGTGAGGGGTACCAAAATTCTTTTTTGGCAGGGAGGTGTTGGAGGGTGCTTTGATATGGCTCTTCTTTGCCAGAAACGTCCTACCCTCTTGCTGGATTTGGGTTTTGCTGGCTCACTGGAGCAGGTTGCTGTCTCCTGTGTACTCCCTGCTCTCAAGGGAAAAGAGGATGGAGGAGCATATGGGCAGAGCGGCCCCCGAAGGAAGATCCTGAGGCACAGCCAAGCCTAAGGATAAGCTCTGGGCTGATCGTTGTTCATAAATTTAAGCTGGACGACAGAGTAGAGTTTGAACTTTGCAACTGCACTGCCACAATTTGTGCAGTGCGGAAAACAGTTTTTCTCAGGAAGCTTTATGACATGCAATATTTTTTAAAGCAGAACTTGGAAAACCCAGTACAGCTTAGTCCACTACAGGTTTGTGAGATGGACACTTCCAGTTCAGACTATATATCTACCAATAGGAAGCTTCTTCAGCTTTTTCCGGATTTTGATTCAGCACACGATTATCTTCATAATACCCACCAGTCTCAGTGGAGTACGTTGTACGGAGTGATGTCTTGCTATATCCAGATTTTCACTGACATGCCTTTACTCTTAGGTCCCACAGGATAAGAAAGGCTTGGAAGTTGACCTCACCTTGGGTCTCACACAAGACATTATGGGAAGTTAAGCATGGAATGATGTCGCACACGAATAGCTGATTTCATCATTTTCCCATTGCCAGGTTGCAGATGATTTCAAATACTTGTGACAAGAAAAAGGGAGGGGGAGGAGTTCCTCCCATGGGGGAGGAACTGAGCCACCAGGTCTGCACTGACTGGCATGGTGGTGTGCCTTGGGGCTCCCAGGAGCACATACATGTCCAGTAGCAGTCTGTTTTCTGTAAGTTTTCATGCATAATTTATATGGTGCAGGGGCCTTTGGAAATACTGTTTCTGAGTCGCAGCTGAACAAAGGAAAAGAGAGTTTTGAGGGTTTGTGTGTTGTGCTGGAGTTGAAAACCAGGCAGCACTGTGCTAAATGTGTGGGAACTGGGGCTCTTCTAATAATCACCTCTGCTTTGCTATTCCCGTGAAAAAACTTGCCATGACGTTAATTTGCTAGAAGATTTGCAGAGTCAAAACCAACAGGGAACTCTACCCCAGCCAGCGTGATTTTAAAATCACGCAATCACTGTCTGAGGCCATACTAATGGTAGACCTGTGTTAAGCCGGGTCGAAGGGACTGCTGCATGCCTGGCCAGCAAGGAGTGACCTGAGACAAGCTGTTCAGTCTGAATGACAGTTTGGGTCACCTCCCTTTGCCTCTAAAATGTTTCTTGCTATCCTTATAGGTCGGATTTTCAGCTTAGCAATAGCAGTGTGCGTGTGCATTCAGATGACTAATAAACACCACATAACTTGTCTGCTATGGGTTAATGTGGATGGTTGGGAAAAAAATGGCACTGGATTAAACTGAGCATCTCTAGGGATGCCAAGCGTGGAAAGAAACACTGATAAACACTGATAGCACAGGCCAAGGGGCTCACGTGCCGTGAAAGCGAGAGTGTTCAGAGCTACTCCAAACAAAAAGCTTTGGCAAAGCAGAGGTTGCAAAACTGCTGCAAAGGAGGCAAAGGGACTGGGAATGTGAGTTTAAGGAAAGCTTAAAAAATATACTGTTCCCAGTAGTGTAATAGTTGAACGCAAAGGAAAAAGGTGGTTTTCCTCCTTTTCAGGCTTGCTGCTGAATGTGGCTTTCCAGCCTCTCCTCTTCTGCAGATGTTTTGGTCAGTAGTGGTGTGTGTAAGTAATCCAAAAATAAGCTAAAATCTTGAAGTCCAACCTGTTTGACTGTACTTACTCTGATTTGCAAGCTTGACCAGCTCTAAATAGTGGAACTAGACAGAAAAGTCGGAAAGTGCGTTGTGATGTTTGAAGAAACACTTTCATAGCTGCAATTTAAAATATTCCCATCCCATTTCACC
>NW_009647955.1:3095917-3096894 GCF_000708025.1 Charadrius vociferus
AAATACTCCCAGCCTTTTGCCAGGAGAAAGACAGTTGAAAAATCTGTTAAAGACAGTTTAAAATCCATGGTGGATTTTTCCTTTTCCAGAAGATGTCTAATTCATCTCTGTTTGTTATATCTGAAGCAGAGTGAACATGAGAAAGGGCCGTGCAAGTTAAACTAAACCAAGAGCATGGTCCCTCCTGACTTGTCAGCCATGTTCACGTCATCCTTCTCTCAGAGGAATCAGGAGCTCAGATCCTATGGAGTGTGCCGAAACCAAGACTGCCCCCTTCCTCTTTCCCCAGGGAAACCCTTTTCATACCATTCTGGATCCCTGCAGCTTTCCTAATTCAGGAGTTTCTCTGGCAGCACTGGATATGCAGATTTTTCCTCTCTCGAACCCCTCTCCCCATGCCTCTCCTCTAAACTTCTAAGTGTGTTTGCATCTTGAAGCCACTGTTGTCTTTAAATTTAATCATAAAGGGGAGGAGAAGGGGGGGAGAGAGTGTAAAATGTGTTAAATGAAGAAGAAAATCAATTTTGCATTTGCCACATCTCAGCAAACATTTACCCAACCCTGCCCCTCCCCTGCCTGTCAGTGCCAGGCACCGTGGCTTAATCCTTTCAGCATCTTTTCAAGCTGGTTGCATCAGGAACGTGTTGCTTTTCGATGCTCCTGACCTTTGAGTGTGGGCCGGTGTCCTTGAGGTATAAGTCAATTTAAAAACTCTCCTCTCTGCACTTCACAAAAACCCAGCGCGGTTTGTGTCAGCTCAGGCACCGGCGCTTGATGAGTAACATCTATTCTCATCATGAGTGACACCGCCAATGCTACCTGCCTCTGTGCTGCTGGAACAAACTGGAGGGATTTTGGTGGAACGAGGGGATGGGCAGCAGCCAGCTCCCTCCTCCCTGCCCTGCTGCGGCCGGGCAGCGCTGCTCCGGCATGGGGGGCTGGAAAAGGGCACTATCTGATGCTGCTCTGATTGTGCG
>NW_009647955.1:3096939-3102577 GCF_000708025.1 Charadrius vociferus
AGCTGAGCGTGACCAAGGGACAGCTGCAGAAGCACAGCCGCAGCATCTGCTGGAGGAGCTGGACCTTTGGGACCCAGCACCCATGCAAGGTTTCTTCTCCGTGATCTTGCTCTTAGCCTTTCATCTTTATCTTCGCCGAAATTGCTCCTTTTCCTTGCTTTTAAGGCTTCTCTCTTTAAATGCTTGGCTTTAGAAGAGGTACGTGCTGTGGTGAGTTACAGGTGCCTTTTAGGTTACATCTGAGCTGTTAAAGAGGGGTTCTGCAGGGGTAAGGTGCTGACCTCTCAATCCAAATCGGGCACCTGGCCAGATCTGTGTAATACTGCCTGTGGGCTCTGCTTGCCTTCTGTAAAACCCCACATCTGACACAGGGAACGATTTGTGCTTGCCAGGAGGTAGAATATAGCGAGGTGGAAAGCAATCCTGTGTCCCAAATTTCAGGCATGCTCGTTGGGTCTCAGCAGGCTGTGTGGTATGAGGTTCCCAGGGAACCTGCCAAGGGATCAACTAAAAGAATACCTAAACTTTTGTCAGTGTCTGCTCACTAAAGCAGAAATGTGAGAAAATTTCCTATTTTGGAAGAAAAATCAAAAAAGATATTGTTTTTAAAGAGACTTTTACTTCACTTAAAACCCTAAAATGTTACTGAAGAAAACAAGGGGGCTTCTTATTAAAATAAATTCCATAACTAATGTTGACAAAAACCTCTAGAAAACATGTACCTCCATCTCATTCTAATAAGAACTGTGCTGTAATAAAAGAGTTAAAAATTAAATAATAACAATAATTCTGATTCTTCCTCCAGCTCCGGCATGAATTAGATATTCAGCCTGGATGGCTGGAGTAACAAGAAATACAGCCATGGATGCCTTTGTTTCTAATATTAGTTAGCTTGTTTAATTTGACTTGTCTGCAGTATCAATAGCTATTCATATGTGTGTTACATGGCTTGAAATTACCTTGCAAGCCTCAGTTTTCATCAAAGAGCTCAAAAGACAGCAGCATAAAGGCTACCTCTTTGTGTTTTATTCTTCTGCCAAACCTCGATTCCAAAGTACCAGGGTACTTAAGCAATTACTGCTGGTGTTTCTGTTTGTAGCTGGGTTGTTTGGCTGATACACAGCTGTAAATGAGGCTATGAGAAATACTTCATCAAGATGGCTTGGTTCAAAGCCATCTTCTCAATAGAGGATGATTGTTATACTTGGGCCCAGTGCCCAGAGGGGACAATCTTACATAAGTAAATAAATGTTGTATCTGCTTTTCATCAGGGCAGAATGGACACTGGACGCAAAACTTTCACGAGGACTTAATTTATTTAGAGCATGGGTAAAACTTGGGGAGTTAGGAATGTCCTGGGTCATTTGAAGCCTTTGTCTTAATGTCCTGTAAAAATGGTAAGAAATTGGTTCTCTTTAAACTTCCGAAATGCAGAGGCATCTGTAAAGGTGCTCACCACGAGGAAACTCTCTGGTTCCTCCTCCCCAGAGAAAGGAGAGGCAGATTGAGGGTCTGTCTTCAATGGATTTACTTGTGGGAGGGTCGGAATTTCTCATTTTCTGTGCCTTGGTTTAGAACGACATTCAGTTGTCGTCTCCTTGTCAACTAGGGAAAGCATCATGCTCGTGCGCAGTGTTAGTGAACCAGAAAGACAGCATTTTATGCATAATATTTTGTACAGGTGAAAATGTCAAATGAGGTTTGATGTGGTGGCAAATCCAGGCCTCTGTGTCCTCAGGTGATCTGCAGCAGTACCTGTTCTGGATGTGCTTTGAGGCAGTGGTGGATGGAGTGTGCTTGCTGGATGTTGGTGTCTTTGCAGACTTTGACACCATTTAGCACGAAGTCCTGTCGGGCCACTGGTGTGCACTGGCTCACACGGAGCACGAGGAGCGTGGACAGGTTGCTTCCCACACTGCCAAGGCTTTTGCAGCAGGGCTGGTGTGTGATCTTCAGCCTCTCTTCTTCAGCAGCCTCCAGTCCAGCTCTGAGATGGGCAGAGCTGTAGGCAAGGCAGAGATCGTCTGTCCTCTGAGACACCTCTAACACGCTAATGACCCATGACTTTAACATTTTACCCCAACCAGGGATATCATTGATATCAAAGCAATCCAAGGACAGACTAGATGGTAAAAATAGTTGTTCCTGTCGTTGATATCAAAGAAAGGAACAACCACTTTTACCATCTATTCTGACCTGCAAAACAAAGGCAGGAGAAATCTTATGATTATTTTTAAGTTCCTCAAGTTCACAACTTTTTTTTTAAACTAAACTTTTGTTTGAACTAATTTGTTTTTTTATAAAGCTATGCAGTTCCAATTCTCAGACTCCTAAGGTGCTCGGTTCCCATGGTTATTTGCCTGAACTCTTAAACATCTGCGTCTCATTTCAGTCTGAATTTTTCTTTCTTCAGTGACAGCAATTGGATCTTATTATTTCTTTGACTTTTAATTATGAGTTGGGTGCCTCACCCCAAACCTAGTTTACCTGAGCGTTCAGCAAAATGAAGTAGCCCATGGTCACGCGTTCCCCTTGCGATATATGCTGTTAGGTGATTATTTTATGAGATGCTCCTCAGTAAATGGTCCTGATGAGCAGCTTCTTCTCTGTAAAACATTCACAGCTGAGACATTGATCAGTGGTCTTCTGACCTCAGCATAAAGGTAG
This sequence comes from Charadrius vociferus, assembly GCF_000708025.1. Lineage (NCBI taxonomy): Eukaryota > Metazoa > Chordata > Aves > Charadriiformes > Charadriidae > Charadrius > Charadrius vociferus. The sequence continues at coordinate 3,099,607 of NW_009647955.1, forward strand.
TCACCTATAGAAACATTTAGAAGCACTGTAGAGGAAAGGGAGAGATCTAAAGTGTGGGCTTGCTTTGCGGTGGAAGGATCCTGGCACTGCAGTTTTCAATGTCATCAGTCCTCACTGTAGCTATTATCCCCCCAGGTTACTACTGCTGTTTCCCTCTGCCTTCAGATCAAGGAGTGAGCACCTCGGTGCTTTTTAGCCAAATAAACCCACATGCCTCTGATTTAAAGAGAGCATCTTTCTTTACTTCCCATTTTAAACCAGATAGATAGGGATTATCCTTCCAACATCTAAACTATCTCTTTTGATTGCTTCTGGCATCAAAACCTCCTTAGTCATAACCTAGGAAGAAATCATCCTCGCAGAGATGCCTTTGAGAGCCAGAGAGGGGAGGATGCTTGTTGGGAGGGGGGTCATGCTGGGAGTCCGAGCCGGGTGCTTGGTGTCAGTGCAGCCGCCGATGTGATGAGCTGGCTGAGAGCGGGAGGGTGTCTCTGCCTCTGCTCTGCCTTCCCCGGGCTGCTTACTGCGTCACCTTGTTATACGGACTGTCTGCCCCGTTTCTGGTTCCACTCTGTTGCAACCCATGTTAAAAAAATAACTACAGACAATTATTTGACCAGTGTTTGCTGTGGTAAAAACTTTAAGAGGAGACTTTCGGAAAGGCCTTTTCAGCCTCCTAAGAATCCAAAATGCAGTCCTAGCTCTAAGGATTACTTTAGCTTATTCAAAGACAAGAAATAACACTCCAACTGTTGTTTCCGATTCAAAGGTCAGGCTTCAAATACCAAATCCTTGCTATAGACTTCTCACTAACAAGCTGCGAGGCTGTCATTATTCTTAGAAATAAGTCAACAAATAATTTTGCATAGCGTATCTGAGAGGATGGCATTCTGTACACAGACACGTTCTGAACTGGCAAAGCGTATGTTTTGCCTTCTACATTATTTCTGATTTATTCAGTTGCCCATACGTGTAATAAAGAATCCCATAAATGGAGCGATTCTAAAGGAAGAAAAAGTATTAAAACTCTTTTGAGTAACATCTGTAATCATGAAGAGAAATCCTCACAGCGTAGAAGCAACCAGCAGAGGCACAAGCAAATGAACCACATAAATTGCTCTGAAAATACTAATTGCAGCCTGCTGAAGTTTGCTGCATCTCTCTGATGTTTCTGTGGTGTGATGACAAGCCACCTACTCGATTTACATCAGCTCACTTGGAGAAAGCAATTGACTGTCAGAGAAGGATCATTATTTAAATGAGTTCATTTTTAAAGATTAAGTCAAGACAGGAAATTGCCAGAAAGTGTGAGCAAAAAGCAGAGAAGTTCAGGTAATCTCCATCACCAGACAGACAGTGATCTCTTAAGTGCTTTATCTCCCCTTGGTGTGGGCAGTGATGGACCAGAACTGCTGAGGAGCAGACACAACAAGAGCATGAGACCTTCCAGAAATACAGAACAGAAAATGAACCCATTAAAAATATGATGGCTGCTCACAGGAATGATATTCTGGCTTGAGAAGTATCTTTACAGAACAATCCGATTCAACAGGTTATATCTCATTCTGTCCTATTTTCTAAGTCCTCTGTTCATGTGTGTGGTTATCTGTTCCCCTATGGTATTCGGCTCTTTTTGAGGTATAGTCCTAAACCATGATTAAAGCAGTGCTCTGGATTAAACTATTAAACCTTCTAAGGAAATTAGATGAAACTATTTCTTCTGTAAGTCGTAAACTGAACTTTAATTCTTGATGTTTGGAAAGATTTAAGCTTCAGCTATTCACACATTTACAATATGGAAATTCTTCTCTTTTTTTTTCTAAACTAATGATTTGATTTCCTTAGCTGATATAAAAAAAGTAGTTTGACAACTTCTGTTGTTTTTCTAAGTACTGCCATACAAGCCTCTTTAAGTGTAACCCATCTGAGTTGCATCAAATGAGAATAATTTAGAGATAATGTCAATGAAAACAGACTCTTGTCAAAGGGTAACGGTCTCCTGCTGCTACATGAATACAGAGTATCAGAAATAACTATCAAAGGAGCTATGTAATGCAGGGACATTGAAAAAGGATCAGTGCTCTTGTGCAATTGCTGCCTCGTGTTTGTAAGGGGGGCACACGAGAGCAAGGTGAGATGCTCCGGTGTCTGCATCAGCATGAAGGAACTGTCTATCTGCATCTAACTGCATCTCCAGCAAGATGACCGTGTTTCACGGTGAATGTTTTCAGGTATTGATGGTAGGAGAGCAGATATAGGTCTCCTCTTGCGTGGTAACATGGTGCCAGAGGAGAATGTCACCAACCACATTATTCATGTTTTTAATTTATCTTAGGACAAGTGAAGACAGGTAAAATTCCTGTTAAAATGCACAGACTGTTCTGGGGACAAGGAGGACTCAGATAGAGCTTCAGCCCAGGGACTCTTTGTTGAACTGGTCTTTCTTGTCACGGATAGCCTTTTACAGAGGCACACCATGTCTGCTAAGTGGTCCAGCAAGGATCCCAGGCAGAGGGACGTTGTTGCTTGCCCCTTTATTAGGCAGTCAGCAACAGAGTTGTTGCTAACGCTGATGGGGGCAGGAATCAGTGCTTTGGGGGGTTTAGTGGCGTGGCTCAGCATGGCACAGCTGGCTCTGAACGCGTCCGCTCAGGAGAGAAATAAAGGAGCCTCTGGCTTTCCTCCAGTGACTCCAGGCAGAGTAGCTGACCCTGCGCTAGTGCAGAAGCATTAGCTACTGGTGTTGTTTTGGAAGCTGCATTTCATCCCTCTTGCCAACCACCTGTCATTTTTGGAGCATTAATAACTGTAATAACAAGCAGAAATGGAACTGAGAGGTCCTAGATTGGCAGACTTTTAAAGATAATTCAATACTATACAGTGACTTTTAAAATTAATTTATAAATATTTAAAGCTATGAATATTTCAGTCTTTTCAATTCATTTTGTTAATTATTTATCTATAAAGCACA
>NW_009647955.1:3102728-3124714 GCF_000708025.1 Charadrius vociferus
GGGGGGGGGCTGCTGGGTGCATTCATTTTGCATGCTGACTTTCTTGCATCTGCAACCTGGGTAATGATTCCAGTCACACAGGTACTTGCTGCCCTCATGTGCTTTTGCAAACCAAAGCTCGGCATATGCACATCTAGTAGCTTAAAAAAAATTGCGTATTTTGGGGGGGGAAAGTACTCCTGCCTCCTTGCAAGAGATCACACTTTATTCTCATGGCCAGAAACAGGGACAGCCCTCCTTTGCAAATAGCCAGAACATCAAAGATATAAAAAAAAATTAATTAAGATCTTTGTGATAAATGGACACTATCACAGACCGGTCCTTCTGATTATCTTCATCACTCTTTTATTAGAAGGATAAGTAGGTCCTTTATAATTATCAATCTGTTGGAGCACAGACTGGCATTTTATTGCAGGCTTGTGCAGTATCAAAAGCAAAGGTGTACAAGTGCACCATAATAATAATAATGGGACCGCTGCATTGCAGCCAGTCCATTTGGAAGCACTGTTGACTCCATAAGGGCAATGAAGTAGTGCTGAGCTAGAGGAAGCTGAACCACAGAATCTGTTGGAAATATGCTCGTTGTTACATTTGAGGAAATGCATGCCACCCTCAAGAGAAAGATAGGTGGAGAGACCTAGGGAAGGTGTTGGAGACCCACGTGGACGCAAGTGGCTTTATTTCTTTCAGACACTGTAGAGGAAGGTTAAAGCAAATAAAGCCCTAATTTATCTTCTGTTAGCTGCCTGAAGTTGGGTAGGAGGAGGGTAAGTCACATCTTCCTTTTCTGTGTTCTGAATGTTTCACGGTCATGTCTTTAACAGAATTCTCGAGGCATAAAAATATCAGGTACCCTAAAAGCCCATGAGGCTCACGTGTCTCACACTGAGCACCCAAAACAAGTCTGTAGTGTTGTCTGCAGCTTCACAGTATGTAACGCGGTGGTAATACTCCCTGATGTCATGGAGCTGATGGCAAAATGAATTCATTAATTTCAATGAAGCATCCAAATCCTGTGGTGGGAGAGTCCTGCAGGAAAGCTAATGAGAAAATTTAAGATGGCTTTGGGGTCAGGCTGATGGGTGGGGAAAAAAACCTTCGGTCATTATTGTGGTTTAACCCCAGCTGGCAGCTAGGACCACCCAGCCTCTCACACAGTTCTCCCCTTTCCCCTAGAATGGCAGGGGGAAAAGGGGGGGGAAGAGAAAGGAAAAAAAAAAAAACACCAACTTTGTGGGTTGAGATAAAGACAGTTTAATAAAAACAACAACAGAAAAATAAAATAACAATAATAATAATGACACAAATCACTCTCACCGCCAGGTGAATTGGCATTGTTCTGAGCAGTGATTGCAGATTCCCCCCCCCCACCACCAACCTCAGTTTATAATACCGAGCATGACATTTGTGGGTACCATTGACGTCATGCTCAGCATATTGATCCCCACATGAGGAGACAAACTGCTGGACTGCCTGGGTGAAAACTGGGAATCCTAACCACTAGCCCACACCATGATGTCTATGGTACAGAATATTCCCTTGACCATTCCATTGTTCTGTCTATACTCCTTCTCAGCTTCTGTGGGATACTGAAAAAGCTTAAACATTGCTTAGCAACAACTAAAACAATATGCAATGTTGACATTCCTTTTACAGCAATCGCTAGAAAGAAAATTATCTTTCCAGCTGAAACCAGCACAGTCATATACTAATTCTCTCTTCAAGGAGAAGATAAAGATTATGTTAAATAATTACTTTCTTGCTAATGAGAATTGCCCTTGTGTACCTGAAGCAAACACTGCAGTCAGGATTCTCCTTTGGCAACTTACTTCACTGTGAACTCTCTAGTGAAAATCGCATCCTATATCTGATATCTTGGATCCTGCTCTACAGCAAGGGGATCACATTTACAGCAGGCTGGAATTGCCTTGCATTGTGCTTCCAACCAGACAATGCTGCTTTCTTAAAATCAGATATTCTCCAGGAAACTTATAACTGCAGAGACCTTTCATCAAAAGCAGTCAGGTCTTGGCACTGCTTGTACAGCAGATCCTCTGCAGGGCAGATGGACCTGAAAGCCAATGGCTTTGGTTATAATGTGAAATAATCAAATGTAATTCCAGTGTTAATGGTAAAATCTTCAGCTGCTTCCACCCCGCTGTGTGTGTTTGGGTACTCGCCTGGATGGACAGGGTCTGGCAGTCAGTTCAGTGCTGTTGGAGCTGTGGGTTTGAAGTGTCCTGGTGCTTCAGTGGAGAGAGAGAGAGAAGGAGGGCTTACGTAGCTGTGGCACATGCCTCTCGTACTCCTGCTCCCTAGCAGAGGTCGGCATGGGCCTCTTTCATGTGCTTCTGCCGGGCAAACACAGTGCCTTGTGCAGCATTTCAATTCTCAGCAGCAGTGAAATTCCTGCTCTGATTAAAAGTGACCTTGGGAATTCAGCCCAGAGCCAGATGCTTCTATTTGCGCCTCTGCAGGGATTCCCTTCTCCCACGAGAAATGCTGGTAGCTGCAGGGCACTGTATTGCGCAGAGTGACAGAAATTTTACTTGTTCCTGTTGCGCTCACTGGTGGTATCAGGATGATGATGTTTTATGCTAAACGTTTGCGGAATTTTTCTTTTTGTCTTTCTATTTGCTCTCAGTTCTTTCTAAACGCATTTCTCTGTTAGATATGTCTTAATACTGCAATTATTTATGCTCTGCTTTGTCTGACAATGGGACTGCTCTTTGACGATGTGTGTCTTTCCTTACCTATCTCTTAAATTGCCCGGCTTGTCCTCCCAGATTCACTGATCACTGTTTCAGAAGCCCCACGGTGCAGCAGACTTACCCGGTTGGATTTTACACATGTTGATCCCATTCTCCTTTTTGCCAAACAAGTTTTGCTTGGCTTTCTCAGCTCTGTTTTGCTTCTTATTTTAATTGGGCTCCAAGATTTCTGGGAGATTTCTGAAAGTACCATTTGTGGGGACTTGCCTGAGACCAAATGAGAGTCTGAACAAGTAACAGGCACTTCCCAAATCCAATCCCTACTTTATCACTGTAACTGTGCACGAAGAGAGCAAACCAGGCAATTCTCATTGAGTTCACAAGTGGGGACTTCTGGGAATACAGCTCAGAAACTTCCAGCTGTGATGAGGTTAATCTAGCAGGAGGTAAAACGGCAAACGAGAAGAAAGAGTTTTTGAGGGAGGAAGAAGGATGTATTTGTCTTTCCATCAGGATGATCCTTAGCTCACGTACACAGTACTTCAAAGTCAAGGCTGCGTTTCATCTCAAGTCTTTTAAAGGCCCTATGTGCTTTCCAGCTGCTTTTAGCAGAGATTCAGACAGCCCACGTCCCCTTTTCTCTTTCCCATTATTTTATTTTAGTTGTTTTGTGGCCTTTCCTATGTCATCTGAGTGCGTGTCTCATTGCTGAAGCGCTCCTTTGTGAAGAACTTGCCCTGATAAGCCAGGTACTTAGCAAGGGAAAGCAATGATCATGAAGAAAAATAAGAGTAAGCAAGTTTGCCACCTCCCTGCTGATGTTTCACCTGACTCAGCGCTGTACACAGGGTTTCTGACAGGAGTAACTCCTTAGCACCAAGGTTATAGAGGCCTTGGAGAAATGTGATGCAGCTATCCATGAAGCCTGTGAAGTCTCTGGATTGTAAGTGTGAGTGCCTCAAACCGGCTACTTTTCAAGTCTTTCTTTTGGGATGCAAATCTTAACCCCAGGGACTGTGAATTGCACACAAGTCAGATGGCTGAGCAAAGGAAAAAAGACTTCAAAGGCTTGTTGTCCTGCTTCAGGGGAATCCGTGCTTCTGCTGTTGCTCCCTTTCCAGATCTCAGCAGTTTTAACTGGCTGCTTGAGCTTCACTTTCTAATCTCAAGTCCCATGCGAACTAGGGCGGAGTGTAACACTTCAGAGTAAATAAAAAGAGCTATCTGCCATTGGCAGAAGGAGCATATTTTATTTTGAAAACTGCCTCGTGGCCATCGCAGTGCAACTCTGCCATGTGGCGAGCACCTTCCAGACAGGAGGAAAGACGGGAGCAGAAAAGACCCAGCTGGTAGGATCTTCCTTCCCTGACAGCACACCCAGCTGTGTGGAGGTGGCTGTGTGAAATCGTTGCCATGTCCCTACACTTGAGGACTGATGATGGGAGGCACCGGAGAGCCCAGTCCCTCCACTGTGGTGGCAGTGGTCCTGCACGGCACAGCTGCGCAGCATCAGCTGGAGGGCAGCTGTGGGAGCAGAGGGTGGGTGACCTTGGCAGATGCCACGTTGCTTTCTTTGGACCACACGTGCGTGCCTCCCCAGAGCCAGGGTTTCTTCTGTTTTGGCATGGGGTGCGTGATGACACCACGACCCTCCCGTAGCTTGGTTCCCAGCTGTGGCAGCAGGGTTTTCTCCATCAGCCTTCCCCATCGGTGCTCGTGCCTCCCCTGGCCTGCACAGCCCACCCGTCCTACGCTCACCAGAGTATTTGCTGTTCGCAAGCCTGCGTGTTGTGATGCTGGGGCACCGAATCTCCTGCTCCAGAGAGTCCACACTTATTGCTCAGGGAAGAGGAGAAAACAGGCAAAACGGGGGAGTGCTGGGAGAGCTGAGAGGCTGACGAACTCACAATTACAGACTCTCAGCTTCATTTGAAATGGGGTCCCCAGCAACTTCTGCTCGAGGGAACTGGAAGCACCAAAATGCTTACTTTGTCCTAGCCAGGAGAGGGTGCATCAGAACAGAGCATTAGGGAACTTAACGGGGGCAAAGGAGGACAGGGTCTGATTCACACCTTGTTTGTTCTTAAGGGTGACTGCTGTCCAAAGGAGAAAAAGAGAAAGCCTGGCACAGCTCAACCTTTTTCCCTGGTTTTGTTCCACTGCTTTCTATTCAGTACCCAGGCTGCTGGAAGCTGATAATAATAAAAAAAAAAAAAAAAAGCTTCTGTTACAGCTACTTGTTTTTTATCAATTGCCTGTGGTATTGAATGTCTCACCCACACTTTTGAGCATCAGGCAGGTTGCGATACCTAGCTGCGTATGTGTATTCAGTTGGCACCATTGCAAATGTGTTTAATGCCAGACGTATCCCTAAATATAACACTGGAAATCATGTTCATGTTTGCAATGAGCAGGTTTGTTTTGGTTTTTTTTCTTGGTAACAAAACAGGATCAGGTTTTAAATAAAAGAAAACTGATTATTTGTGGACAGAGATGATGTTCTTCAGAACTGTTTGTCCACTGGGTGTTTGTTATCATAATTAAATTTATTGTTCCAGTTAAACAAAAGCAGACTTTTCCCCAAAATTAATTAGTCTTCATAATTAGAAATTGTTTTTCAAGAATACATTCAATTTATATGCTAGAAATTACCTAGATTATGTTTTGCTGACAGCTATCAGAGTTGGCCATGCATACCTAATGTTCAGAGATATATTAATTACCTTGCTTAACTAGCATGCTCAAATACATTAATAACTCCCTGCCTTGGAGAACTGCTGCTTGCTGAAAGCTTTTTATTGAGATGCAATTTCTCACGATGCGAAATTCCTGCTCGGATGACGTTCATGCATGGGCAGAGTTACTGAAAACAATCTGAAGGAAAACTAATAAAGTTGGAAGCCCTTTCAACTAAACCTGGTATAGATGGACAACTGGAGACTAGAGGCAAGCAATGGCTTTCTAAGATTAAGGTGAAGTATGCTAAAAACAAATGTTTCTTCTTAAAAATGTACAGGAAAATGCCATGTCCAGTCATTTTTCCATTTTCCCCTACTCCTGGCAGCTCTTGCCCTCCCACTTCTCTTTCCTCCTTTCGATCAAGATAAAGTAACGGTGGCTTTTCTTATTCTCCCATTTTCTACCTTCCTTTGGGATGGCTGGGGCCTGATTCTAGCTCTAGCATGGACCCGTATCCCAAGCAGAAGGGCTTGTCCTGGGGAGGCTGTGCCAGCCCAGACTCCAGCACGTGCAGACAGACCTTCTCCAGTGACCCTTTGCTCTGCAGGTCAGAGTGGGCAACCTGGGGAAAAATTGCTGCCTAAAACTCGGCGCGACTCTTCTCCATGCTGCTTCTTTACTTTTGGCGGCTACACCATAACATAAATGATCTACATCACTGCATGGAAAGGCAGCCGCAGGACAGTAGGATTACACCAAAGAATAGGCAAAAAAGGCCACACGAAAGAGACAAAAAAAAATCCCATGGGCCAGACTGGTGTCTTGACCCCTTGCACTGAAAATCAGTGGCTGGGCCTCGAATCTTACTTGGCTCTCACGTGTCCCCATATGGTGCTTCAACCTAATTTTTCCAGATAGCTTTTCTAGATTGGAAAGATATGGTGGGTCTTGGACATGAAAGCATTATTCAGATCTTGAAGTACTCCTGCAAAGTTATTCTACTATTTCTAAAACAAGAAAGGACCTGCTTTCAAACCGTGAGAGACACTGTGCACCTAATTCCCTGTTCCAAGGGGTTTTTTTCCTCTTGATGCTACTTTTCTTTCTGGATCTCTTCTTCATAGTGATAACTGCTTTTATATCTAGGCTTATGTCTCATCAGAAAATTTGTCTTTATTCAAGGTATTTGGCAACATCTGCCCTTCTTTAGATTTAGTTCTTGTTTGGGAAGAAAGCAGCAGATTTGGTGAGCTAAAAAACTCCAGTTAAGCTTGTTCATCCCTATTCAGTTAAGAACTTTGGGTGCAATTTTCAACAAAGAGAGGTTAAATTCCCCAAATCCTACTGAAAGTCATTCGGCCCTGTGAATAGTCTAGCCTTAAATACCTGATTTACTGGATCAAAATACACTTAAGCATGGGCTTGTATACCTGGAGAGCCAGTACAGCATTTACATCTGGCTGTAAAAGAAAGACACCACTAAAGATTCATTGACAGTGCACTGGCACACATTGTGTTTTTTAAAAACAATCCTTCTGCCTTAAAAAAAAAAAAAAAAAGTACATTATAGTTGATTCAATAACCACAGAATTCAGCTGTATATAACTCTGAGTCAAGGCGCTATGAATATACATGTGGTATATACCAAAGCCAAGGTAGACACAGCTGAGAGTTGAATTCCCCGATGAAGCAACTTGTTCTTAAAGTCCTTATTCCTAACCATTTATTTTAATTGATCCCAGCCTGTGCTACGTTATTTTAATGGTCTCATTATTCTGAACTTCTAATAACCGACTTTTAAAAGGAACATATTTCACAAAGACAACTTCAATAAATAAGATCAAAGCTATTCTAGCCTGACTGGTTTGGGTTTTGTCCTCTGCAAACAGAGGCATATGCCTGATGCATCTTTCAAGAGTGGGGATTAAGGGAAGTCAGTATGAGCGTTAAAGGTAGGGAAGGTTGGGCCGTTCAGCAATTTGTTTAGCAGATGTCAAAAATACCACACTCCTCATCTTCATATGGGGGGGCAGAGATTTATCAAAAGCACAAATGAAGTTTTAGGTGCTTAATTCATATTCTGAAGACCTCTTAGGCTGGAGTACAGTGTCCCCTTTGCCTGCTTTGAAAGTCTCATCTTTATTAGGAATACAGCTATTTGAAAATGCAAAACAGCAGAGGAAAATGCCAGGCAGTGATAATGTCGGCTCCCAGAGCTATTTTGGCAGCACCTGTGAGTGGCGAGGAATACCACAGAGGCTGGAGGAAACGGCCTCTGCAGTCAGGAGCGTGCGGTAGTGACAGCTGGAAGGACAAGGAGAAGGAGAAATGACCTCGTTATTTTTCTAAGTAATACAAACAGCACTTGTATTGGTGTGTGGGAGCTCCCAGGAGCACAACACAGCTTTGCAATCAGGCGTTGGAGAGGAACACTTACAAACAGCCTTGCAGTGCTGCCAGTGTTTTGATAGCCTGCAAGGGAGAACTCATTTTTCGTTTTTCTGCATAGGAGTCACTGGGCAGTCCAGGGAGGTTGTGCTTTGCCAGGATATTTGTAATCTACTTGCAAGCGTGATACTGATGGGGGTGTTTGTGGAGGAAGGAAAAAGGGATTTGGGATATGACACCAGGTGAAACCTCAACAATTCAGAATTCCTCCCTTGTTCCTGATATAGAGATATGGTATCGTATCTCTAAAAACAGAGAACATATTGCCATATTCCTTTGGGAGAGAACAGAATTTAATTTTGACCAATCTTTTCATTGTAGCCTGGTGTTTATAGGTTTATGTCTCAGGTGCGCTCTTCTGGTTACTCTTACAGTGTTCAGCTGGACCTGTGGGTACTCAGCCAGTGCTGGAAATTGAGTTCATGAGGTCTTCAGATTTACCCTTCTATAAGATGAGAGTAATGTAAGTTATGCAGACGACTCACCGTGGAAACTAGAGGAGATCTGCTGGTTAATTTTTGTAAATAGCTCCAAGGCTATAAAGCACCCTGTAAGTGATAAATACCAGTATTTTTAACATGGCATTTTCAATGGCCCAGGCAGTTTCTCCACTGAGGGGTCCAGCAATGTCAGCCATCAATTTAACAACATGAATCTATCAGGACAGTAATACATTAGCTTCCAGCAATGCTATGTCCTCCTGTTGTAGTTACCTTGACAAATCACTCAGTTCGGAGGCACTGAATCAAACATCATTTCTCTGACAGGTAAAGCAGGATGCTTCATAAATGCCGTGCTTGGAGGTGGAAAGCTCAGCTCAAAGAAAGACAAGGCCCTCCTGGGTGCTATGGAGAGGAGCTGCCCTCTAAAGTGACCGAGAGTTGGTCTGAAACACTGTCCCTTCTGGCTTCAGAAGGGTGTATGCCAGAGGATACGCTAAATAAAGTCTAAGTCAAGAGTGGATCGTGCAACCCCAGGAGCTGAAGGAACAGAGGAGGACCCCGAAGTTGCTTGTCTACTTCAGCAGGTTGGAAGGGAAGGCTGCAATTTTCGGTTTAGGGAAACTTGGACTTTCAGAGTTTGAGGAGGAGACAGGCTTTGCTGGCCTGGGGCTGGGAGGTGGCTGTTCTGTGCTCCCTCATGGAAGGCACAACCTCTTGGCTAAACCTGTGCTATACTTCCCTCCTCTGGTGGAGCATTCATTGCAATGGGATGCACAGCTGTGCTGAATGGTGGGCCACCCTCTAACTCTTTGTGGCGTAAACAGAGGAAGGTCAGGTAGGAAGTATTCCTGTGAGACTGAAAATGGATAAAGGCTCAAATCCTGTATCCTGGTACTTCTGAACTTTTCAAGGGTGACGGCCAGGAGCCACGCTGCGTGTACGGCCATGCTGCAAAACCTGAATTGAGAACTCCTCTATTTGTGGAAAAAGTTTGGGTGGGAATTAGCTTTGTGGCACAGCTGATCTCTGCCGTCTTGGTTAACCCAACCCTTGCAGTCTGTTGCAGCTGAAATGATTCAGTCAGCGTGGGACCCAAATGTTGGAGGCAGCTTGACTAGCATCAGCAAACGGACTGAGGTTTGCTGTGTCACAGCCTCAGTTTTGATGTGGCAATGGTAAGTTAACAAGTAGTTTTAGACAATGGCTCAGCACCTGACTGGGGCCCACATGCTCAGCCCCAAAATCTAAGAGAACCTGGTTTTTCTGCACAAAGCCCAATACAGTTTAAACAAGATTTTTTTTTCTGGAACAAAGGTGTAAATGTATGGCCGCTGTGAACTCCTGTGCTCCTTCTTTCCTTCTCTAGTCAAAGGATTTTTTGGATCGGATGAAATAGAGCTGTGTGTAGGTATGTGCATTTCTGTAGATTTATAGGTACCTGCTTTTAAAAAAAGAAAATCTTGGGCCAGGTTATGTCCATGAAACACTAGATCATGTCAGTCAACTTCTTAGCGTTGCAGGCTTCAAAGCCAATTTCACCTTCAGTGCTGGACAAAGTAATCAGGGTTGGTTTGATTTGCAAGTTGTTGTTCTCTTGTGTGCAATATAATATTTCAGTGTTCTCTTTTCAAGTAATTTTTCTCTTTCCTGAGTGTTATCTCTCATGTCTTCACATCGGAGCTTGATATCCATTCTTTTGGTTAAGGTTCACATCCTAGGAGACTGCAAAATCTGAGTATGTGTGAAGATTTAAGTCCTTGTTGCTTGTGAGGTGGCCAGCATGATGGTAGCAAAAGTTTCGCCCTCTGACTAGAGAACCTTTACCTTTTCTGCATGCAAAATACTTTAAAAAAAAAAGTAAAGAAATCTCTAAGTTGTGAATGTAAACCACTGCACAGTTTAACTTCCTTCCCACAACCCACATTAGCATGGACATTTACAGCATAGATACTGCAACAGTTTTTCCTGGCAAAGATGTGTCCAGGTTGAAAAGGAAAAAAGCTATGCAGAAAAATATTGCATGCTAGAATAAAACCCACATATGGGATTTGTTCCTGGTTTGACAACAGGTTTCCTGGGTTGTGAATGACAACGTGTGTAAGACAACAGAGAAACAAGCTGTTCCTCCAGGGAGGGGTTGTGACTGTCTTGTGCTTTTATAATTTTCTTTGTGAACACCACCGGATTTGACAAGAGCGCAGGAGCAACACCTGGCACATCTGGCAGCACTGAGGTACCTCTGCCTGCTCTTTGCTGGCACACAGGAGTTCAGTCTGTCAGCCCAGGGCTGACCAGAGCCGTGGGGCTGTGTTACCAGAGTGCCAAGTCTGAGTCAGTGTATGCTCACTGCTCCTCTGGTGCAGGCAGAGCTAATTCAGGTCAATTAGCAAGATGCATAGGCTTACAGGGGGAGAAAAAGGCTGTTGCGCACCTGCCCAGTGTGGGATTTGTGTTCCCAATACAGAGTAGGAGTGAGGCTGTTTCATTTCCCCTCCAGCCCCATTGGCATCACAGCTGTGTCTGTCACCTCTCTGGAAATACAGAGCAAAATGCAGGCACTGGAAACCCCCAGAGACTTGGAGTCCGTGCTCAGGTTGCTAACAGGGCAAAACCTGGGCTGCTCCTCTTGAGTTGCTGCTGTTACCTGGGTTGGCCAGACTGAGCTGCTGCAGATGCTCTAACGCATCCTACCATCCTGCCTTCAGTGCTGGACCAAAACACAGGTTGCCTTCTGGGAGCGGGAGGAGAGGAGAGGGCAGCAGGCTGGGCAGTTTACATTGAGGAGCTTGTTTGTGGCCATATATTGCCCTGATGACAGAGTCAAGATTTGAATCCAAGCCCTTCGATCCGGTCCCATGGTAAGCAGTTGTCACGGTGTAACCCAGCAGGCAGCCCAACACCACGCAGCCGCTCACTCGCTTCCCCCCACAAACCCCCCAGTGGGATGGGGAGAGAATCGGGGGGGGAAAAAAGATAAAATTCATGGGTTGAGATAAAATCAGTTTAATAGGAGAGCATGAAGGAAGAGGAAAAAAATAACAACAATAATAATGATACAAGAATATACAAAACAAGTGGTGCACAGTGCTCACCACTCACTGACTGATGCCCAGCCCGTTCCCGAGCAGTGATCGCCGATTCCGGTCCCCCCCGGCCAACCCCCATTTATATAATAAGCATGAGGCCTATGGCGTGGAATATTCCTTGGGCCAGCTTGGGTCAGTTGTCCTTTCTGTGCTCCCTCTAAACTTCTATGGGAAGCTGAAAAAGTCCTTGACTGTGTAGTAATAACTAAAACCATGAGCGTGCTATCAAAATTATTCTCATCCTAAGTCCAAAACATAGCACTATACCAGCTGCTAGTAAGAAAGTTAACTCTACCCCAGCCGAAACCAGTAGACAGCCTGTAGCACTACAAACCCTCCTGAGCTGCTTGATAGCGTAACAATAAACATAATTGTTTTATTGTTAAGGCAGGCTCTGGCAGGATGCTAGCAACACTCCACCAAACAGCTTTCAGAGCAACAGAAAACAGCACAGGTGATAAAAGTGCAGTGCAGGATTGCACTGATTTGGTGGCTCCCAGAGAGAAACTGTGGCCCTGATCCTGCAAAACTTAAAAACTAGTTTCACTTGAGCCTCCCAGGTAGTCTCCCCATCTTCGGCAGGACTGTTCCTCTGTACAAAACTGTGGAGGGAGCATTAATGCTTGTGGAGATGAGCTGTTCAGGCTAAAATCCAGTGAAGCTGTATCCAGCTGAATCTGTACAACATTCTGGCTAATAAGAGTATGCAATTCTGAGTATGGTATTCTTTCACCTTTGTTTAATTACCAAAAGTAGTTTGTACAGGGAGAAAACCTCTTGAGAACAAGAACAAAGTTCATTTTGCAGTCATTGCCAATTAAATATTTTGGTCAAAATTAGATGCATGCTACATTCAAGTTGTGCACAGAAGCATTTTTTGGGGAAAAACCAATTACAGATTTTTTTCCAGTTTTCTTCAATCTCTCAGAGTAACAGGGAGATTAACATTCTGAGTGATAAAAACCCTGAGCTAAAATTATAATAATTAACTCCGACATTGCATGTAATATCAAGAGAAAACTTTCTTATTATGTATGTTGTCTTTAATTATAATTTAAAGGTTTGAAAAGGAGAAATTAATTATAGTTTTTACCCTGAGATTGGCAAAACTCAAAACATAAAGCTGATAGAGGATGCTCTGGAGAACATCTTACCCACCATTCAATTTAAACATCATTTTAAGAGCCCAGCCTCCTGATGAGTTGCTTAGATTTCCA
Organism: Charadrius vociferus; assembly: GCF_000708025.1. Lineage (NCBI taxonomy): Eukaryota > Metazoa > Chordata > Aves > Charadriiformes > Charadriidae > Charadrius > Charadrius vociferus. The sequence continues at coordinate 3,115,313 of NW_009647955.1, forward strand.
AATCATGATATTCCCTTGTCATTAAAAGCACAGCGTGAGACCAATTTCCAGACCTTGTGCAAATGATAATATCCTTCACTAACCTGAAATGGAAATGCTCAGGTCATCATACCTGGTATTTTGGAATGACTCTCTTCTGAGGGCCTACAAACGTTAATTTATCTTTCCAGGATGTAGGCGTTATTGCGGCACATGTCTGAAAAAAAAGCACTTTTGGACATGATCTTAAGCTAATTTGTCATCAGTGCTTGTATGAGCAGCTCATAATCTTTGCAGAAGCCCTTAATGCCATGCTGTAGACCCTTTGAAGCACTGCAGCAGCACAGAAGAGAGCAAAAATGACAATACGCATCTTAATCAGAGACTTGTAGATCTAACACTGTGTTTATAGGGTGTCTGCCACCGCTCCTTTAGTAAATAGAAGCCGCTTTTAATAATTATTCCTTATCAATAAGATTAGATACATTTTACAAGTCATAATATCCATCACATGCCTAATTAAATGAATTAGGGTTTTTTTTCGTTGTTGTTGCCAATTACAAGTGATCTTCAGAACATTCCTGAAGTCGCTAATTATAACTTATCTCTGTCTATTTGTATAATGGCTAAGCGTTATGGCACTGAAGAGCAAACTAATATAATCAAATAAAGATGGTATAATCACATATCCTTTACTGTTGTGGAATTAATAAGGGTTGTGCAAGTCTAGGTTTACAATTAAATGAATCCTGGAGAAGATTTCTTGAGACCAGGAGAGTTTTATTTTGGATCTGAAGAAAAAAAAAAGTATTTATCCTGTAGGTCTCCCATTCTAATTTATTTTTTTTTAATAGAAAGTAAATGTTCTGTGTTCTGCAGTAGTTTAAGATGAAAGATGGGGACAGCACCCTTGCAGAAGTGATCTGTATATCTTGGAAAGGTGAATATTTATTCTCAAGTTGAGGGAGGATTATAATTCTATACTGTTTCAAGTGTTCTAATTTAACACAGGTAATTAGTCATTTTAAGTGAACTTCAGAGATTAATTTCAGGGTTTGTATGAGAGTTTCTCTCAGTCTTAGCATGATTTTTAGGAGGGAAGGCGCCATATCACAAGAACTCACCTCTCCGCTGGAAGCCCTTTGTGATACTGAGCAGGTTTATGTGGTCCTTCAACGTGTGGTGCGTACCTCTAGACCTCTATGTTACAAGTATGTCTTTGCCAGGGTGCGGGTTTCTTGCTGTAATCACAGGCATTCCATCCTTCATCCAGGAAGGCAGGGATTTAGTTAGTATATATAAGAAAAAAGAAAAAAAAAAAAAAGTGGTATGTAGCATCTCCAGACATTAATAAACAAGAGGCTCTGCAAAGTGGTTCTGAAGAAATGGTGGTCTGAGCTCCAAGTGCCATGGCAAATTTCAGCTGCATTCAATGGCTTTTGGGGAGTCTTTTGGCAATGCTATTATGTGTAGTTTTATGAATTTCTCCCATCTAAATGGACAGGTATTTTGATAGAGAGAAATGACTGTTACCTTCTGCGATGTGCTTTATCATCTGAACATACATCATTCAAGCCTGTGCTTCCTTCCTATGATTATTATTTTTCCAGTTATAGTTCAGGTTCAAAAAGTTAAAGGTAGTACCAAGTGGTACTGCTGTATCATCTGCTGTGGCAGAGCTGCCTCACAGACAGGACCAGTTTGTCCTAACGACCAAAGCAATAACACTTTAGCCTGGTTTCTATTAGCTGTTTGGCAGGGTCTCCCTGTGCCATCATCAGATGCTTTTGTTTCTATTATATTTAAATTCATAAATTGAATCTTAAGGGGTTCATTCTAAACTCCAGGTGCAATGAACTGACTCGAGCATCACCTGTTGGTGTTGAAGGACGACCGTATGCCCAGTGCGGGGAGGTGAGATTACATCTTTGGCACCAGCCACATCCAGAGCAATCCTCTCGTCGGGGATAAAAGCCAGACCTCATTCAAAGAGATGCAATGTTACGTGCATTGCCAAAATCAGCTCTCAGAGCGTCAGCCCTGTCTGTTGTTAAGCTATCAGCTATTAGCAGGGGCGGTTTAATTTTTGACCACGCCGGGCGGACAGGGTAATGCAGATGCGATACCCCAGAGCTCGGTGGGGAGCACAGGTCCCCAGGCTGCCTGGGACCAGCTGCCTTGGCCTGATAGCGGTGAGGGACAGAGCATTCTGCCTGCAGAGAGGGCAGAAGATGGGCAGGGGTTAGCTTAGGACACTCTTTACAAAGAAGACGACGTAACCAGCCCAAAGTAACAGTTTCCATCCGACTGGCCGTAGCTTTTCCATGAAGGGCATCCTCGCTCCAGCGTGGTTTCCCTGATGTGGGATGTGTCTCCAGACTTGGGCACTGCCACCTCCTCTGCTCTCACATGGTTTACCCAGACACCGAAGCACCTGATAAAGAAGTTTTCCCCGAGTGCAGATGATAAAGGATACCTCTAGTGTTAAAGTATTCCAGAGAGCACAGACTTCCAGCATTTCACCCTGAGTAGAGTATTGTCAGCACAAGTCAAAATCTTTCAACACAGCCAGCACAAAACACTTTGCAGCCCCCAGCAGAAGCATCAGGAGATGATACAGCCATCCAGCCCTGCCAGCTTTCCTCTGCTTTCCAGCCCTGAATCACAATGCCATTTGCTTAAAGGGAAATGTAAATTTTTGTGGTTTGATCCTTAGCATTATTATACAGGGCAATTGGTAACAAAACAAGGAAATGGTTCTGTGAATATTGTATTCCCTGGGAAAAAATGTTTAGTCTCTACTTGGTACAAGCAACTAGTCTCCAGTGAGCTTGTGGAAGACCTTGTGTTTTGTTTTGTTTTGTTTTTTCCTGTCCATGTTGGATTTTTGTATCCTGGTCAGGTGAGTAAGGGAAGTTCCTAGAAGAGCTATTGTTTCTGATTGAAGATAGAAATACTGAGCTTGGACCAAGTTCTTCCTGTGTCAAAGGAGTGGTAGAGCTCTGCTACATCAGTGTGTGTTACCATACTACTGGACAGTCACCATCCTACTGTACCTGCTGCAGAACTGCTCCCATGTTGCACAGCAAAACAAGTTTTTATCCGTGGAAAACTCTGTTTTCATTAACATTTCTGATATGCAAACATTTGGGAGTACCATCCATTGCCTGTCATATGTAACATGTCTTTTCTGCAGCCCTATCATCGTGCTTTTTATAGGCAGCTTTTCAAAATGAGAAAGTGTAGGATATGCTCCACCATTCCTTGTGCCAGCTGCTGCAGGTCAGGCAGAGGGGAGGAGCAGGGCCCAGGACCGTTGTGATGTGCTGCAAAAAAGCAGTGTAACAACAGCAGCTCTTGGGGTCTTCGCTAGTTGAAAGTAAAAGGACTGTATCAGATCATTTTGATTTCATCTAGGGTGACCTTTGAAACTAATTCTGTTCAAATAATAAAAATACCACTTGAACAGTTGCTGTTCTGGAAGTAAATACTGATCCCTTCCTCCCCCCCCGACCCCTAAATCTGTCTCCACAAGTGCTAACAGAAGTCGAGTGACTCGTGAAATACAGAAAAAGCTCTTGGATGGCTGGCCAATGAACACGGACACCTCAGATCAGCAACTTATTCCAGCGAAAGGGAGCAAGAGAGTGGAGAATCATCCCTTCCTTATAGCTAGCAATCAGACAAATACAAAGCCTGACATTGCACAAAGCTGGAAAGTATTGTAAAAAGCAGAGGAGCCTAAAAAGGTTTTTCAGAGACCAGTAAGAGGAGATGTGACGCTAGGGTAGTGGTCATTAAACTTTGGTCCACAGGTCCTAGGAATCTGTCAAGGGACCGATTAGTCCTAGGTGATGCACAAAGGGGACTAAGGACAGGGATTTTCCTGCTGTCAGTCTTGTATTTCCCATCATATTCCTCACCTCCACTAGGAGAAATGGCTGGAGATCAGCATACCTCAGAAGCTGAAGATCACTGGCAAATGTTCAGGAGCTGTCAGGGCTCGGATTCCTGTTTTTTTTTTTCCCCCTATGGCCTTGCTCACCCTACAGGCAGTCAAGAAGAGCCTACTTGAAAAGGCAACAAGAAAGAGGAGAAAAAAAAGAGGCACCTGGCTTGGATCCTGGCTGATGAGCATATGTGCCCTGCACCACCAGGAGTGATGATCCTCATCATAGGTATCTTATTCCCCTGGGGCAACGGGTGCTTTCCCTGTTTGCAGAAATGTTTCATCCATTTGGAGATGGACTCTTGGCTTGTTAATTATTTTTGCCAAGCCCTCATAGCTGCAGAGCCCACAGAGGAGGGATGGAGCCTGGGCTGCCACTCCAAGCCTTGTCATAGAATAAAGGAGGCTGAGTTTAAACAGGTGGGCTACACCAAAGTCCAGTGTCTGTGTATAACATATACACAGATTGTTCTCCACTCACTTAGTAACACTGCATCTGTACAAACACACAATGACCAAACTCCATTCATTCCCCTGTACTGCAGCTCCTGACTTACAAGCCAGGACCCTGGTTCTCACTTGCCAGAACTGTGCCGGCATTTGTCCTGTTTTCTTATGGAAATTACTAGGCAAACTGCCCCAGACATCCTTGTTATTATTTTTTCCCACTACATCCACCTGCCTCCCTGCTCCTTAGCCACAGGCCCCAGTTAGTGCTTCATTCAAGCTGAGAGGAGCAGCCTGTACACGTTTGAGCTGTTTGAGCATATCTGTGTACGTGTATAAGCACTTTCCTTGGCAGGTAACAATGAGAAAAGTCTCATGGAGAGTCTAAAACATCACTACTGATGATACCAGCCAGTTTACTTGGTGGTAAAGGAGAGCAGCTGTGTCCTGAGTTAGGAACAGCTGACTCCGGAGCCGGCCTGAATGGAATCAAGTTCCATAGCTGCAGCAGAAGAGAGCAACTAAACATCAAGAAACAGTAAAAGAGACCCAGATAAATCCTTTGAGGACACTTTTTGTGAGGTAAGAGGTTTTTGCTTGTTTTCCTAAGACACTGGGTGAGATTTATTGGTATAAGAGTCATCACTGGGAATTTTGTTATTTGGATGGTCATTTAATATTTATGAACAAGAATTGCCTGTAAATTAAGAGCTTAATCATCCAAGAAACACCAGCAGCAAATTTCTCCCCAATACAAATGCAAGGAGATTCCTGAGCTATTACCCCAGAGTTGGCTTTTGCCCATCTTGTTATAAAAAGAATACTTGCAAACCTCCTCATAAAGCAATAAATTACAAATTAATTACAAAACACCCAAAAAGAACAGAAATGCAAACCCAGAGGAAATGCCTAGACAGAAAATGGCAGGATTGGCTTCCTTCCAGAATGCTAACAGATCCCAGGACTCAGGGTCACACCACAGCATCCCATTCTCAGATAAACCTCAAAAATCCTCAAAAAAAGCAAAAAACTCTGTAGGAATGTTGCTGTGAAAACAGATTCAGTAAGATATGCAGTATGCAAACCTTAACGTGCTTCTGTCTGGACAGCAAGAGCAAGGAACTGCGCAATAAACATTGCGTGACTGTTATATAAAGAGGAATGTATATATGTGCATTGACATATTTTTTTCCCATAATTTTATTCAGAATTATCAATTTATGAATATAAGGGTATGGATATTTCTCAGCTGAGGGTAGCTATTTGTATAGCTCCTTTTTCTGTGGGTCTTGGATCAAGCCCCCTTGATCCCAGACCAGCAATCCAGGCCATTAACCAGTGCCTGGCTGGAGATCAGAAACTACGTCTGGGGTCTGCAGGCAAGTCAAGGGCTAGAGTCAAACTGGGCACGTTGGGATGCCAGGGGTCTTCTAGCAGATGTTGGCAAGTCACAGCCACCAACATTTGGCTAGGGAGGTTTGAGCTCTGATTTGCTGGGTTTACCCTTTCCTTGGAGCGCAGTTTGGGTTGCGTTGAGTTGGTGGGGCAGCGGGCTGCTTGTTAAGCCACACAAGCTTATACATCAGGTAAATAAATAACAAGGTAGTATTGAGTGCCTTGAAGTTGCCTCACAACCACTTGGAGAATCTCTGATGATCTTCCATGTCATCACAAGAGCAGGATGTACTTCAGGTGTTCTTTCCAGGTCCTCTGTCCAAGGTGCTCATGATTGGGATAGTTGGAATAAGTAATTACTGCAATTACACTTTCATTTATGTGCTGCAGTACTAATGAGCCGTACTGCATCTACTGTAACAGAGAAAGCCACTGGAGACAAAGGCCAACTACAATTAGCAGCTCACGGGGCTGCTCCTTGAGCTGGTGTAGTCAGTTCCTCGAGTTTGAATATTCAGCTGAATTTTCTGGTTCACAGTGCCAGCTGACAGTCAGTGCATCACCCTGCTGTTTTCTCTTTCTAAGCTGTGGATTAGCAGAGTCTTGCAGCCACAGGTGAGGTGAAGTTCGCTGATCTTTCATGCCCCTCAACAGGACCAGGCACACGAGCGTGCGGCCCCGCTTCCTACAGTGAAAGTACAAATCTGCATTCTGTGAAGGAAAGGATTAAAATGTCATCAAAGGTGAAAGAAGAAATTTTCAGGGTGAAAACTCCAATTTCAATGAAATTATAGCAGTAGCCCTAGATAAATGTGAGGGTGGGTTGGCAGTCAGGTTGGAGGCAGTCCATTTACTGATTAAATTTGATTTTATACGTATAGCCATGCTAAACCCCAATTATCGTTATTCAAGGAAAGCACCTGGATTAATCAGACCTGCCACATCCATCTTTTTCTAATGCCTATTCCACATTTATCTGAGTGGCTGTGACTCCGACAGAGGAAAATTTCTCCAACTGATTTAAAGCACTGGTTAGTTTTACAGCTCTTATATTTCCAAGCTGTAGGTAGGAAGAGTCAAAATCAGACCTCCCCACTTTCTTCCCTTCCCTCCCAAACAGGGCTGGAAGTGACCTGCGTGGCACCAGAGGGACCTGAGGAACGTGGCTTCCAGCAGAGCTTCTGGGAGCACAGGGCCAGGACTGGTGGCACGTCCAAGGGGCAGGTCAGTGCTGGGGTTTCTCCTCTGTTCCATAAGTAACGTCAGAAAAAGTGAGATGCCCCCATATTGCCATTTTTAACGTGGGTGAAAAAGTCTAATTACAGGGAACGCGGTGGGATCCAGTGTGGGGGTGAGGGCAGGAGTCTGTCTTGAGACGCAGGAGTATGCAAAACACCCAGTGCAACAAGGGACAGACGAGAGACTGCGTGTTGCAGACAGACACACGTGGCGTCAGAGCTGTTTTGGTCAGGGGGTGCCCCTCCACGGGGAAGATATCATGCAGGAGGAAAACACGCAGTGAGGGAGAAGGTTTTGGGACCAGGGCTGTGTCTGAGCCGGCCGCCTGTATGCTGTGGACAGCGGGGGAGCAGCTGGAGACCAGTTCATTTGACTGATCTGGACCTTATTAGCACTCCCATCCCCTCCGTATCAGTAGGTCTGGCATGTCATCCTGCTCACATCCAGTGATAACCTTGTGTCAGGGGAAGAGAAGATGCTTTTTAATAATGTCTCTCGGAGAGAGGCAGTTCTGGCTCTTACCGCCAGCGAGAGCCGGGCTGTCTGAGCGCGGTGGGCTGAAGAAACACCCAGCCGAGCTCTCTAATTGTTTCTGGCCACTGATTGTATGTAACAGCCTGTGGATTCTCAGGCTATTCCCTGCTGGCTGAAATGCCTGTGGAAGGACAGACATTGCCACTACTTAGACGTCTCTCCTGAGCCAAAGGAAATCTCTCCTTTATAGTTTCCTTCAACAAGTGAGATGACATCAGCTCTGTGGGTGGACAAACGTATTGAAAACCTGTCAAAATTCATTGTATTTTCAGAGATGCAGAGATGTTCGAGCTAGAAATGCTGTTATAATCAGCTAGTCTCAACTCCTTCCTGTCACAATGGTTGGAGAATCTCACCTGGGCACTTTTACAGTTTACAAAGCTAGAAAAATTGAATCTAAAGGCAGAGTTCAAATGTTCAGCAAGAAGGGAATTAGTACTGGAGCCGAGAGACAAGAGACAGAGTAGATTCTCCATTGCTTATGATTTTTTCCTTACAACCGGATGACTTTCCTTATGATAAACTGGTACTAATCAGAATTATTTTACTGATCTAAGATGTGCCAACTGGTATCCTGTGGTCTGTATTGCACAGGGAATGTGAATGCTTTGTTCTACCTTTGTCATCCACAAATCTTTGAATCCTGGGATGGCTGGGGAATAGGTTGGTGAGCTGCATTTTGTAGTGTGTGACAAATCTGCTTGCTGGGGAACCTAGCAACATACTGGGGAAAGTCTGGATGCTTGTGTGCATTTGGCTGCAGATTAAATATTGGCCATAAAACAACGTGTCCTGAGAACATGCATGAATGAGTTTCGGAATAGCCAGTCAGCAGTATGAAGAACAATCCAGAGGAGGCCAAAAATCGGTTTCTTCTCCCTTTTTGATCTCTGGCTTCACTCTGCCTTCCTCCAGTGAGTAAAAGAACACAAGGGCGTGTGCTTGCTTTGTCAAACAATTTCAACTTTCTTTTCTTTGTATGCAGAGTGATTATAGTCCTCCTGCCCTCTCTCGTTTCCCAGAACATTTTCTCCCTTCAGTTCCAATGGACCAGTTTCCAACATTCAGTCTCAATGCTCTGCAGCCTCCCCCGAATTTAACAGTCATGCGGTAAGATTTTGAAAGTTAATAACACATTTTTATGGAGAGGAAAAAGCACTTGAAGAAAAGCATGGGAAATTATGCACAGATCAGAATTTCTGAAAGATTTTGCAAGTTCATAAAGCCTTATAAATACAAAATGGGCTTCTCAGAGGGACAGCCTGAACACTTCCCGAAGTCAGGAAAATCACCATGTAAATAGTCTGAGCACAGCGCAATGCTTTCTGCATGCTTCCTGGCAAGGCAAATGCTAGCAGCCCTCTTCTCAGAGGTCCTATCTTTATAAGCAACCACCAGCACAGCTTGTGTCCTTGCTGGGTTTCCCAACCCATTTTTGAAGAGCTGCCTGACTTCTGTTCCACGCACAGTTTTGCCATTCCCCGAGTGTCAAATCTGAGATGGGACTTCCACCTCTCCTTTACTGCACTGCTGCCAACTCCGTGTGGTTTCTGATTTCTCCCCAAGCCAACCTCACACACTCCATACCTTTTTCCTTCCCAGTCTGAGTTGGGTTCCCAGTGCAGCCTCAGTCTGTTATTTCCTAGAGGGCAGACAACCCAGCAAAAGAAAATATTTTAGGACTTATTCCTCCTCGCCCCCTTCCTTTTCTTCAATCTGTCATTAAAAACTCTTTTCAAAGCATCCCTCTGCTCTTGGCAAATATTCAGAATAATTTGGCTTTCCCCCTCTAATCCGGAAAGATTTTTCTTTTCTCTCTGTCACTCAGGCATCAGCAAAGATCTAATATTATGCCTGCT
>NW_009647955.1:3124744-3166636 GCF_000708025.1 Charadrius vociferus
CTGCTGAACAGCCCTGCAAAGGAATTGGAGAGAAAATAGCCAGTAGGACTGAGAACTTGTGGTGGTGGTGAGTTTGGCCAGGAGTTTGGTGCTATGTGCCATTATGCCACGCGTATATCCAAATGTGACTTTGCGGCAGAATAATACATGTGCTGTGACAAAAGTACGTGGTCAAGAGATGAGAGAATCTCGACTTATTGAGGACACAGGTGGTAGAAAGTCCTCATGAGCTAATGGGAATATGATGCAAAACATCCAGGGCCAGACCAGGAGATGAGGGTCGTTGGATCCTCCTGGTGAACAGCCTGTGAATGCTAATGCTGCTAATTAGTTAAGGGAGATGCTGTTATAAATAGAAGAGCTGACTGAATCTTTTTGTGGCAGATAAGCTGTACGATGAATTTAGTCATTTCCTGTTTAAGAGCATGGTGATATTTATAAAGCTATTTTTAATTGCCCATTACTGATAATTACTTGGTTTAAAAAAAAAAAAAAACAAAACAAAACAAAACCAAACCAGACAGCATTATGGAAGAATTGAACTATACATTTATCAGAAGTTAACATCAGCCAAGCCCTTCAAGTTGGCTACCAGGGAAGATTGCCTCAGTAGCAAACACATGTACTTTTAACCAACGCAACAGTGATTTTCTGGCTGACATGAACTCACATTTCTCCTCTTACCATATTTTTTTTATTGTAAAATAACCTCCTTTCCCTCTGTCCATGGGAGAGGCGACATCAGGACTTTGCCTTAGACAGGGAAAAGAGATTGATTCTCTGCAAAGCCCAGACTTGGTTTGAATTCCTGTTCTCACCAGAAGAGTGACCCATGATACATGAAATGAATTCCTATGTCAGAAAATCCCCCAATCTTTAACACGTGGGGAGTTGCGGCAGGCTAACAGCTGGTGCTTCCTCGCTTGCGTCCAAATGTTGTTGCCCACATGCTTGACAGTGAATTAGCTGCTAATAATGGATAGCCAGACTCTTCTGGAGTGAAACATTTACAAGAACCGACGTGCTGCCAAGTTTAAAGCCTGGGAACACAAGGCAATTTCAAACCTGTCATTTCCTCACAGAAAAGGGATTATTGCTTTGTTATCAGCAAAGATACTATGTTATGTAGCTTTCCTGCCCTTGAATTATCTAGGTCATATGGGGCGGCCGTGGGTTATATTGAAAAATACATCTTTTGGGTCTGTGTGTTTATCTAACATATATATGTCTATATAAACCTCTAGCATGGAATTCACTGGTTGTGTGCACACCCAGCGCAGTTGCACGGACCACATACATATAAATGTCGGTACTTACAAACTTACCAATTGCCTTAGACAGCCTCTGTAACAAAGATTTATTGTTAGCTCAGCTCCCGCTGTTTTCAGCGTTCAAGGTGCTTCCCGTGATGGGTATAAGGAATCAGTGCAGCACCTGAGGCACCGATTGAAGGTAAAGTTGGCAAATACCCACACTTTATCCTTTGTACGGTAAGGCTTTGGCTTGCATAGTTGAACTTCACTGCTTTATCCAGTGAAAGGTGCTCTGAGAGCCATCTCTGGATCACAGCATTCCATCAGTTGTGTGTATTTCTGTTCTTCAATACGTAAAGAATCTGGTAGACGATAAAGCTGCCAGTTCACATAGAGCGTGGATTGGGCTGTTGCATCAAGAAAGAAGCAGTTGATCCCACTTTCACTGTGGGCAAGGCATCTTGTGCTCACTGCTGAGTTTTGCATGGCATTTCTGTGGTTCCCAGTGCTCAGGGTGTACGTAGTGGGGCTTCAGGTAATGCCTTCGCATGCCTGTACTGCAGAAAAGTGAGAGATGCGGCTGGGTTGAACCTAGTTTCTGAAAACACCTGGAATCCTAAATCAGAAAATATGTCTCAGCCATGCTCTGCCTTTTCAGTAAAGCTGTGTTTCTGCTACTGAGTGTCCTTTTTACTAGTTAAAGAGCAAGGACCACAGTGCACAAATTCATCGTAAGCTACTGGTTTGTAGAAGAAACCTTTTGCAATAGTAAGCCTTGTTTCATTTTCAATATGACATTGAGGCATACGGTGATAATAAAATGGGCTAATATTTTGTTCCTATCTGGTAATTAACAATATAAATATTCTCAGGGTTCTCTCCAGTCTTTTCTTTTGCACATTTATTTCCTCTGCTGCGCTGTCATTATGCACACTGGCCTGAAAAATCACATTATTCAGCACGTGCGTATTTTTCAAGGAACAGTTTTAACTTGAACGTAAGTTGCTTTCTTGTAGCTCCTCAAAAAGCTGAGAATGTATTCAGAGTATCCAAGGCTAATATCCTGTAGTTTTCCAACAGAAGTTGTCATCATGATCTACAGAAAACAGCATCCAGCCTTATATGAGATACTATTCCATCATCTTGTGCAGTGAAATAAATATGTATGCATGATGCATCTACACATCTATAGTATAAGCCAATACATATACGTCTTTGGCACTTCACTTATATAAGATATGCCAGTTAAAATAATGCGTTGGAATATTTAGACTATAAACAAAACACTGGGAGGTTATGAACTTTGAATAAATTCTTATAGTTAATGTGCAGATGCATCTACCTTTGCAGGGCAGTACTTGCGTAATAAAATGGTGTTGTACTGCAGAATTGCCTTTGATTTACAGCAGCAACAATGTGCTGATTGACTCAAAGGAATTGAGACAGCAGGCCTGGCTCTGTCCTGAGATTTAATGTACTTCTTTTAACTGTTTCTTTCTAAGTGCAAGGCAGCTGCATCAGTCAGGAGGCACTGGCATGTTTTAAAAGGGCGTTTCCCTCACAAAAGCAGGTAGAAGTCATGGGAAATTTAAATTTCTTGCTCCATGAAAACCATGGATGCATTTCATCGGTAAATCTGTAGAACTCACTGCTTCTTATTCTAAACCAAGTAGGAAAAAACATAATTTTCCCTGTCAACACCTCGGATTAAAACTGATGAAACAAGCATTTGTGGCAGGTTAATTGTTCCTTGGGTATTCGCAACCCCTGCACAGAGTGGGTGTGAATATTAACTCCATCAAGTAGCAGGCTTACTGCACGGGGAGGCTGCATTCGCCAGACGTGAGGGGCCCCAGTGGGCTCCCTACCCAGGCAGCGCCTGCACGGCAAGGTCAGCTCGACCTTCCTTAACTGTTCGCTGAATCAGTAAATCCGGCGTTACAGAGCTCGCAAAGCAACGCAGCAACGCAGTCGGCAGTGGAGGGAGGGGAGGAAGAAGGGGTTGAAGTAAAACTATTATTCTTTCAGAAGCCCATAGCTGTAAAACCATGACACAAAAATGTTTAGTAGATGTTTCCATCTCCCATGTAAATATCCAACTCACTTGTCTATCACAGGCACACAAACACAGCTGCTCTTTTCCCCAAAAAACTATGGTCACATTAAAGCAAATAGCTGGTGCACTAACATTTGGATTCACCTAAGATTAGCTGGAGTAGCATGTATTTACACCTGGAAATTGTCAGGCTAATCTACCATCAAAGCAAGAACTGCATTTTTATGACTGCATCTAAATATGTCTTGTTTTCTTTGTTTTCTCTTGATGCTTTATTCTGCTCAGACCTCCAGCTCACTGAGTGTGTGCGTATCTGGAAATGTGGGGAAGAGCTGTAACTGAAGTGACAGCAAAAGCAAAGAGTGGCCGGGGCTGGTCTCTCCACACGGTCCCGAGAAGAGTATTCAGAGGAGGCTGACCCTGTGCTGGAGCTCTTTGACCCTCCAGAGGCTGATGGCGTGAGTAGCGCTTTGATGAAGTCAGGTTACTCAGTCTGGTCTAGGAGGTAAAGTTAGAAATCAAATGTGCAGTAATCTTTCGTATTCTTGCCATCTCTCATTACTCTGGTGCCTAATACAACTGTTGATGCATTCATTCTTGCAATGCTGTCTTGGGGCAGAGTGACTTTGTGTAATCCTGACTTTGCAGAGAGGGAGCTGAACTGCAGCCTCACCTGGGGAAGGTCAGGCAGGAAAGCCCGAGGCAGAAAAGGGAGCAGGACAGCTTTCTTAAACCCTTGGAGACATTCCTGCCCCGAAGACGAATCCTGTGGGGGATGAGGGTTGAGCAGGGCAGGCACAGAGGCATGGAGCTACAACTCACTTTTACCCTTTCAGTGCCTTACGCTGAAGGATGTCTCCATGTCAGCCAGAGGCAACAGCCGTACCAGCTGCATTCCTGGGATATGGATAGGCGACACTTGCTTTGGAGTTTATGCACCCAGGATAAAGGGTAAAGCCAAAGCATCCCCTCAGGTTTCATTTCAAAGCTGCTTCTTTGAGGGATTGTGGTGAGAAATGATAGCAGAGAGGGAAGGAAGGAGGAGGATAAAGAAGGCGTTCTTGAAGGAAAGTACAAGTTTTTGGAAAGAGGCATCCAGCCTCACTCAGTGCTGAGGAGGAGAGGCTCCCAGCGCTGACATGGTGGCACCAGCAGCTTAGGGTGTGAAAATGCTCTGCCTCTTTGGCACTGAACTTGTTTTGCATTTATGCTGGTATGTGCTGGGGAGCAGAAATGAGACCTTCTTCTGTTCTTCGTCTCTCTCTGGAGTCAAAGAGTCACCTTGGGTCCTCTTCCCAGCCCACTCCTGGATGCTGCCTTGCCTTGCCTGCCCTGAGGCTGCTCTCCTCCCACCCATTTTGACCCCAGTGGCGGATGGTGACTGGTCTGGAGCAATGATACCTCTCCTCTCGGCACACCGGAGAATGCCAGGATATTTTGGGCAGCACTGACAGCCATCACCCCTGTCTTTCATTCACAGCCTGGCTGCTTTCAGCATGCCTCTTTGGGAGGGGACTAGAGAGACAACTCCAAGATGCGTCTAATAGGCTGTGATTTTTGTCGTGATGCATTAGCGTTGCTTTGCACCCTAGCTGTGATTTTTGTCATGATGCATTAGCATTGCTTTGCACCCTGTGTCATGTGGTTCTTATTTACACATAAATTCCTGCTTTGCTTTGCTTTCAGTTTTCTTTGCTGTCCCCGGGGATTAATGCTGTTTGGTGTTGTGAATGCAGGTAGACACGGGGCAAAGCTGGGAGGTCGCATCCCAAGATGAAGTTTTGATCTTCTCATTCCTAGCCTTAATTTTGTGACCAGGATGCAAATCGAATGTAAATACATGGACCTTGAGTCTGTCTTAACTTTCTGAGATATCTTAATAGAGATGCTCCTGCTTGACACTGCTATGTGAAAAATTCTGCTCAAATTAATTGTGTATCTGGATTTAACTTTTGCTTTTAGCTGGATTTAGCTCCAGTGCCCCAGACTCCATCTTCTTCTATGGACGAGAGGAGATGCAGGTGTCTCAAAAAGCAGCCAAAGGGCTAAGTCTCTTTGCAGTGACTGTTTGATACAGTTTGATACTGACGCAAATAACCAAGTGCAGTGACCCAGCAGCCGTGCCCAAATTGACGATCTCGCTTGGTCTACCAGGAGAGCGTGGGTGCTGGGCAGGGTGGGCTATAGCTGGGGCCGTTCCCTGGGACACCCCACTGCCCTGCACTTAATTTCAGGGTGCACTCCCCTGCAGAGCTGACTGAGCAGATGTGCAAGTGCGATAGCACCTCCTGAAAAACATGAGGTTTTTTCCTGTGCAGGCTTTTTCTTTTTCCTTTTCCTCCCGTGCTATTTTTACTCTGGTTTGAACTGGTGTTTAATTTGCCTCCTTTTCACTTCTTGCCTCTAATAACAACTCTCTCTCATCTCACTGCTTTGCCTGATCGTTTTTCCTCCTCCTTTGTTAGATGTCTGGTTTCTCATGTTCTCCTTTCTTCTCCCCCTGTGTATTCAGTCTTGCACACTTCTCCTCACATACATTTTCACGTATTGTTTATCTGCACAGCTCCCCAGGGTGTGTTTGGTGAGTGTCTTACGAGGCAGGGGAGAAGGTCCCGATCCTGCCAGCTGCTCAGACATGGGCACACAGAGAGCCATTTCCACGAGCGGGGCAGATCGAGAGACTAATCTCTGCTAAAGAAAGACACTGTTTTCCTTTTGATCAAGCTGTTGTGATGGTCCTATACGTTATTCCTGAGCTTCAGCCTGTCTCAGTACTATCATAAAGAGTAACACGCTAGGAGTCCCTGCGTGAGAGTTGGAATTAATGAGGTCTAATTTCCTATGGGCTTGTTTCCTATGGCTGGCTGACTGTGATCTCTAAGAAAAAGAGCTCCAATGCTGGCTTTTTGTCTTGTTGAAGCTTTGTGTGGCTCTCTCGGTGTCCTGCTTCTGACACTTCTGCAGTCTGTCCCCTATTTGAAGGGCTTTTGTGGTCTCTTGTACCCTGACACCTGTTTTCAGAAGATCAATAGGAATTCCCTTACCCTCCCGTCCTCTACCGCTCCACAGATTCAGTTGAAAAAAGGCACAGGCTTCAGCAGAAGGGTTCAGGATTGCAGCGTGATTGCCAAAGCCATGTTTTCCTCAGGAAGAGGGCAGCTAGTCTTGCCACAAGATGGTTTTTCTGTCTTTCTGCCTTTCAGCCCTGCAGCAACAAGCAACCTGAGCAAATTCTCCCCACCCATTCGTGGTTAAATACGGGGACCTTCAGCTCCATGTGGTTGTCTCCATCTGTGGCACCTCCCAGGACAGGACAGGCTGGCTTAGCTTCTGAAACCTGGGGACAGCAGGTTCCTTCAGACAAGTGTGTGGCTGAGTCTGCTGGACCATCCCCGGCCAATTCCCTGACCAAGGGCTCCCCTGGTTCTCTGGGGCTCTTATCGACCCAGTTGAGTGGCTGCAAGGCTGCAAATTAGCAGAAGTCGATGGAAGGAAGAAGAAAGGGTAGAAACAAAGATATTGCTGGGTGACTCCACCTACAGCTGGGATTTAAGCTCCCATCTAGCCAGCTCACTCATGCACGCATGTATTTTGGGTTTTTGAAAAGTGGGAGTAGTCTGGTCAAATTTTCCTTTTGCATTTTCAGTTTCCTTCTCTCCACCCCCACGAAATGTCACTCTCTAGCAGGAAAAGCCCAGTAGAGTAGTGTGCTTGTCAAAGATCTGCCAGATAAGTGACCCCTTGCAGATTACAAAAAAAAAAAAAATATATATAAAAAAATAAAGGTCTGTTTAGTTATTCTTGTATAATTCAAAAGTGCTGAAAGCCTATCCCAGAGGCAGACACTTAAATGCTCGCCCAACCCCAAATCCTGCCAGGCCCACCCTGATGGAACTTTCCATGCCATTCCTGGTGGTGTTGGGTCAGCCTTCAGTGCCATGGTGTCCTTTGCTGGCATGGGATGGGGCAGGACAAGTGGCACAGCACCACATCTACTGCCCCGTGGGAACTGGGCTTCCCGTGGGAGGAGTCAGTGCGGTCCCATCGCCTGCGGGATGGAGCTGGCTCCTGCCCCCACCAGTGAGGAGACTGGGGTCTGACCCCCAACAATCGTGAGCTGGAGCAGACACAGTAGTTGTCCAGATGGTTAAGTGGGAGTGTTTTTGCCATTCCTGTGGGAGTTTTGAAGATTTGTAAATGATTTTCTTGCTTGGTGTTTTAGAACAGAAATTAAACTCCCAAATGGTTCATGGCAGATTTGGAAAAGAAACAAGGAGTCAGGACAACCTCAATATTTCATCTTCGATTTTGACTTTTTAATGTTTTGTTTATTTCTTTAAAAGGCAAGAAAGCAGTTAACATGCAGAATAAAAGTGTTTCTCATTAACAGAAAAGAAGAAAAGTTTCTTCCATCTTCTCTTTCCCACAAAAAGCTTAAACTTGCAGCAAAGAAACATTTAAAAAAAAGAGAAAAAACGGAACAAACTGACGGGTGAGAGGAATGACTGATGACTGAAGGGGGTATTGGGAATGTGCTGTTGTATAGCTACTATATCATGAGCCAAAGCTAAGAGTCAAACTGAAAGACATCCAATTAGCTAACAACCTCTCCATTTAAGTACATTTTAAGAAGTCAAATAATAGCAGGAAAAAGCTGGGCTCACCGCCGCTTCTGCCCCAAAATATCATTGTTCATTCTCATAGCCTGGCCAGAGGCCAGCTGCTTTCGGGCTTTTAGCCACAGGGTGCATTTAAAAACCATTCTGTGCTCCTGTTTTCTTGTCAGTCTGGGTGAAATCATTGTAAATAACCATTTTCAAGTGTGCCCAAGTCCAAACAGAGTGTGGTGTTGTGTTCTCTGGGGTTGGTTGGAGCAGGGAGCAGAAAGGCTGTGTAGCTCCAGAGCAGAGCACTCAAGCCTTTCCAGGGTCGTCTTCTGCAAACATCTGCTCAGGCTGGATGGAGTTTTTTCCTGCCCGCATCAGGCTCTTCAGCAAACCTGGGGGGCTTGTTTGAGGTCTGCACATACACTGGTTGAAATCTGGTCAGTGCAATCCCCTGATGGTGTCAGTTCACCACAGCCTTCTATGGGTGGGATGAAACCCCAAGGAAAAGACAACGCCATTGGACAGAGCTGTAGAAATACCCGGGTGAGGGAGGCAAATCTCCAAGGAAAGCCGCTACCTGAGAGTGTTTGGTCAGTTTTTTCCCATGGATCTAGGGATTGCTTTTGTGAGGTCCCCAGCTAACCTGGCTGCTATAGGACAACATATGACCAGTGAAGTCCTCTTTAATTTCTTTTAAAAATCTCTGCAGGAAAATTATTTAAAACAAACAAACAAAAAACAAACAACAAAACACCTTTTTTATTTTTCTATTTCAGTCATACAGGGGGAGCAGGGAATAGCTTTTTTTTAAAAAAAAAAAAAAAACCCAACAAAAAACTACCCACCTTCTATATTTGCTGTAGATATGGATATTTTCCCTTGAAAACAAGTGAAGAAAGACAGCAACCAAAGCAGTAGAAAGGCAGCTCTGATTAAATCCCAAGCCGTTGCATTCATTTCCTTTGCCCTGTTTGCCTTCCCTGCTGTCTAGAAAAGCTTCTCCAGTGTGCAGGGCCCTTTTGGTGGGATGGAGGTGGTGGTGGTGATTGCTAAATCACTGCGACTGTTGAAGGCACTGCACTGCTCCACTCTAGCACCTAGCTCCCACTTACCATCATTTCCGTGGCACCTCTGGGGAGCTGGTACTGCCAGATCCACTGGCGTATTTGATCAGGGAGGAAAATAGGTACCAGATCCCTTTTCTGTGCTTGTGACACTTCTTCTGAGCTGGGGACTGAGGACCACTCACAAAGTGTATGAGGTGCAGTCGGAAGGACCCTGTTTCATTCCCTGCAAGGTTTGTGTGCTCCTGCAGAGTTTGTGTGCTCAGTGCCTGATCTCCCCTATAGGCAGAGGACCTGCTCCCCAGAACAGAAGCATTTCCAGGCTTATTTCTATCCTCTCACGGCTGAGCTAGGGGCTGGTTAGATCATGTCTCAGTACTCATATATATATATATATATACACACGCATTTATAGCATGTCTCCACCTCTGACTATGAACGTGCGCGCTCATACACATGCACTCGCACAGACTGTAGGTGGCACTTTGAGAATTAGCAAAGGCACTGCTGTGGCCTGTGTCAGGGCATGGCTCTGTGCACACCAAGCCAGGGGGAAGGGGGAACGAATCTTCCTTCTCTGAGGAAGGCAGAGAGAGAGAAAGCAGAGGCTCCCTGGACAAAACACCCCTCTCCTTCCTCGCATTCACGGGGACTGCGGCACTCAGCTGCTGACAGCCCCGTTAGGAGAGATGTGCCAATACCCTGCACTTTTCTTTACAGGATGTTTTACTTCCCTGCCTCAGAGGAGGAGGTCTGCTGTACTTACCACCCCAGGAGTTCAGCTGGATACAAATGTTAACCGAGTGGAGGAGAAACAGCTTGCTCCAAAGGTTTTATCGTTGTTTAGCACGTAGCGAGCGAGCGCCGGGCACAGATTATGCATTTCCAGTGCTCCTGGCCCTTGCCTGCCTGAACTGCCAGGAGAGAAATCCAAACCACACTGTGATCAATTTGCTGTCTGTCAGCAACTGGGAACTGAAGGGCAACCCTGGATCGATCCGTTCTTGGAGCGCTGTCCTCATTTCAGAGATTACCTTGTTTCTGCTGTGCTACATTAACACTTCAGGTACTGGGTGTTAGAGAGCTCTGCGTTCACGTGCGGGTATCACCTTTGCATGGTGTCTTGCAGAGGGGCGTATAAATTTGCCACAGAAGTTGCTTTGCGTATGTTTTATGCTGCTCCATGTGAGATGGAGATTGGCCTCTTCAGTTGTGTGCTTACAACCCTTGTGCTCTACAACGCACAAGGGGTCTCTTCTTTTGTTCTCGGCAACATGAGCCTAGATTTTGGGAGATTATTCCATGCTTGCCATAAAGCTCTGGATGCCCTTGAAATGTACGTCCCTGGATGCGATACTAGAGGATGATAATGGAGAACAGTTTTCTGTGGTTCACATAAACTGAGAAGTCAAGAAATGCTTCTCAGCTTGCTCGAATGGCATCACATGAAAACTTGCAAAATCTCTGGCCTTTCCAGCACCTGGGAGTGGATCTCAGAAGGTTGCTATTAATTTTTAAAAAGGACTAAGCATCTTAGAGGTGTGTAAGAGTGGGGCCATCACGCGAAGAGTTTTGCTCGTTTGTGTTTTGGAGATTGTTGCTCTTGTACTCCTTGGAGATGGCCTTAGGGTCCCCAAGGTACCAGCCTTTTAGAGTGTCTCACTTAGAGAGCTACTCTCAGCTGGTGTGAAGTGGACCCCATTAGCACCTGAAAAAACAACCATGGAAAGAGAAAGCCATTTCATGGGCATGTGGTGTGTTTTTAGTTTTTTGTAATGAGACTTAGCAGCCAAAAATGTAGAAGTGGACTGTGACCACACACCTGTAACCCACTGGCAGAGACCCTCAGGGGTATGTCCACTTAGGTAAGCAGGGCCAGGGCAAGTCCCAACACAGAGAACGTCTTCAGCTGCTGCTTCTGCTTAACCAGTGCTGCTTCTCACCATTTGGGCACTGGATTAGGATCCAGTGTCAGTCCCCTCTCTACCAACTGTTGGGTAAATTATTTCCATTCCTCTTTTCCACTCAGAGCACCTTTGTGCACTGATTGCTGCAAGCTTGGGTGGAGCAGGGTGAGCAGATGGACTTCTTTTTGCCTAAGGCTACAGCCCTCGTTTATCATCCACCCTGGTGCTGGTGGGTCTGAAGTTCCCTGCTTAGGGAAATGAGCTGGAAGTATGTATGATGTAGGCTCTACTTTATGGTTTTTTCTTTCTTTTCCTTTTCATTGTGTTTCAGATGGATGCCTTGAAGATGCCACGGCATTAGTCACGGTGTTTAAAGTGGAAGGCTGCATCTTGCCTGTATTAGCATAAGTGAATGAATTTGTAGGGCTATCCAGGCCCTTGTATAAACACAATCCCAGGTAAATCTGCGTTCATAATCTGTGGTATTGTTAGGGATATTTGTCTAAGGAGGCTGTATTTCAAAAGGATATCAAGACTGAAACACCCCCAGAATCACAGTTTCATCCCATCCCATCCTATCAATGCTTCTCTGAAGTTTTCTAATGATAATAAAAAGCCCAGCTGTGTAACATCCACAGCTATATTTCTTCCTTCCCTCCCTCCCCCAGCCAAACTCCCTCAAGTATAACATCAGCTTAAGTACTGTTCATTTAGGATCTTCAGCTTTCAGTGCCAGATGACAATGGAGCCAGCGAAGAGTGCTTTGTTAGCTTTGATTATGTTCAGTGTGGTGTAGCACAACAGCTGGAATAATTGAGATAATCTCTCAGCTCATGTGGGGGGTAAAAATGATGCTGAAGCAGGGGAAAAAAACGACAAGGAAGGAGAATTGGCAGCACAGGAGTGAGAGCGCTGTAGTGCAGGGGCATTTGAGCAGCCAGCAGGTTCCAGCAGCTCTCTGGAGTGTGTGCGCCAGGTGGATCTGCTCCAGTTGTTACTGAAGTACGGTGGAAGGTACATTGTCACCGACTGTGTTTGTCCGAGACTCATTTCCCCATATATAAAATGAGAGACACATTTTTGGCTGTTTGTGAGGTCCAGTTCACTGCAGTGCGAACGTGCTGGTGACTTTTGCACTGAAGATCCCTGAGGTGTTTTGAACAAATTCTGTCCCAGTTCTTGTTCATAAAGCCAATAGAGGGTCACAGTGAAGGCAGCTCTGAGCAGCCACTTCTTGAAGCAGGCAGAGGACACTACTCCTCTGAAAAGCCTTTTGAAACCTGCCTGTGCACACAGAGACCTGCTACACCAGGAGCGCTCTGCAGGAACAGCCTTTCTTAAGTATTTGTAATGCTTTATCTTAATCAAAAACATTTATCTGAATTTGGAAGAAGTTGAGGGCTGCCCAGATTTACTCTGCTTTGGATGCAGAGGCTGTCTGTGAAACCAGCCGAGAAACAGTGGGGTCCTCCTCTTAGCTTAGGTTTGTGGATACAGTTGTTGCTCCATCCTTCGAGAATCAAACATCTGTGAGGCTATTTTGAGATTTACAGAGGGGAAAACAACAAGTTATAACCTCATAACCATAGCGGTTGCAGAGTCTTGGAAATTAGTGGTGATGTATATAGTTCAGGGCTCTCAGCAAGGTGTTATCCCAGCATTCACTTCCATCTACCCTGGCAATTAGGTTTTTCTGAATGGTAACTAGCCCACTTGCAGCAGTTACCTTCTGTTTCTAGCATTTGTCACCAGCCCCTTAAGCAAAGGTAAGATATGCCTTTTTGGTCTTTAAAGATGCCTTCCAACCCAAAGCATTCTGTGATTCTGTTTTCCCTCTCCATCCCTCTGCTGTCCTTCCTTTCTCTACTGAAAGCGATACACCTGATTTTGCAGGTGTCTACAGCTCCAAACCAGTCTCTGGCTCTCAGGTAACTCTAGAGAGGCAGTCATATATGCTTAAAGCAAAAATAGCTGTCTGAAGAGTAAGCCAAGGAGCCTGTTTTGGATGCTACATGTATATAGCTATGTATTACAAAAACCCTAACACGCCATGGTAAACTTTGCTTAACAGACTGCTTAATCTCTACAAATGTTAACCTCCAGGTTTTTATTTACTGAGCTGGTATTTTATGATGCCATTGTCTAATTGAAATGTGTTCATTCCTTCTCCAAGTGCCACTGCTAAGCATTTTACTGATATATAGCAAGAGAACTGGATGGGATTTTACTTCTTTCAGAGTAAACTTGGGAGACAGATGGTGTTCAGACAGTACAGATGTGACAGCTTCCATTGCCTTCTTTATGGATTCTTTCTTGCTAGCTAAGCACTTTTGTTTTCAAATGGCAAAATTGTAATTTTCACAGGCACTGTAGCAAAACAGGCAGGAGTGCAGGAGGAAGGAGATTTAGATGCGCGCCTCTTCAGCAATGAGGACATTTGCTTCCAAAACCAGAGCTGGATGTAGCTAGAGCCCAGTTCTTATAGTCTCTTAGTTATTTCATATAGAGCAGTAGTTTGGATATTCCTAATCCTTCCTTCTCTCTACTGTTGCATTGCTTACCTGGAGCTTTCAAAAATAAACCAACGGCTCACTCTTTTGTTACAGATGGGGAGATTGAGGCTCAGAGGAGGGATCTGAGCTGCACGGCATCGGGAAGCAGAGGGAGGTCTGGGAATAGAGCCCAGCTTGCCTTGGTGCGGAGCCAGCACAGCAGGCACTAGACCGAATCACTCCCCAAAGGGTGGGTGGGGAGCAGGGGGTGAGGGCAGGCAGACCTGGCGCTGCTGGTAGAAGCAGGCTCCCAGAGCCAGGTGGCATTTATTCCAGTATTCAAACCCTTGCAGGTTGGAGAGATTCAGAGCAACAGATTTATTAGCAACATTTTGGTTTGGTTTTTTTTTGCTTGTACAGCTCAGGTGCTTGAAACAACGGAAGAACTGCTGTTTAATTTGACATCATTGATGTGCTGTTATTTACCATGGGGAGAAACAGCAATGCTGCCTTGCACGGAGGATAACTAGTTCTTTGAAACTTGCTCTCTTGGATAATCATGTAGGTGAAAGAGCTCAGTAGAAGAGGTGTAGTTCAACTCCCTCCCTATTTAGATGCGCAGTTATGGGCAGTTTTACTGCAATGTTATTGTGTGCCCCAGACAGGGCTATCCTAGGAGACAGGTTGGAGCTTTTGCCTCAAGCAGTCCTTGGGACTCTGCTGTTTCTGTGGATGCTTTTCACTACTAGCCAGTCACTGGCCACGAGCACTAAAAGCCCTGGGAAACAGCGATAAGGAAGGCCAGGTCTGGCTCTAGCCTATTTCTTAGAAGCTGTTCACCTTTCATAAACCAGTGCTTTTAGCAGTGTAAGCTAGAGAATGAAATCATAGCTGCCCTGAAACCCATGGGACTTGTGCCAACTGGGCTCGAGTTGCAGCCCGGAACAAAGACTAGATCTCTCTGAAATGTGAAATTTTGGCCATAAGCCTCTCTCACTTTTAAATAAAGAGATGTATTTATTTATTTATTTTTGCAAGGGGCTTTAGAAGCCAATTTTCCTCCCTGGGAAGACAGCTGAGCCTGTGCTGCCTGCAGTGGATGCTCAGGGCCACCCTCCAAACCAGACTTGCTCCCTGCTCTGGTGCCAGCCTGGCAGGATGGGCACAGTTGGAACAGAGTCCCTGGTGAGCCCAGAACAGAGCTGAGCACAGCTGGCAGCCTGGCACAATGCTGCTACGAAGTTTAGGCAGTTTATTTGCTGTCATGAAGACCGGGCAGGCTATCAGCAGGCTGCCATCACCCTTTTCTCTCTGCAGACTACCTGCGGACACGTGGCTGGGGGATCTATGGGTCTGCCGTGGTCCCGACTGGTACAGTTAGTTAGCAACGGTGCTAGAAATACTCAAAAGCAGCCATCTGTGCTGAGATGACCCTGTCTGTGTGTATTCATAGTAGCTGCATAGCTTTAATGTGCTTGTATTTGTGGGTTGTTGTTAATTTTCATTTCTGATACCAGTCAACAGAGAAAGAAAAATCTCTGGTTCAGAGCAAAAGCCAACCTATGACGGTGAGTCCCTCATTAATCTGATGGTGGCTAGAAATCTTCCACAGTCTCCTGGTGTGACTGTTCTGTCCGCGGTGAGGACAGCAGGCACCGAGGACATGGCTTGATGCTATGGATAAGATGATGGAAGGGCTATCTGCTCCCCACAGCAGCAGATCTGCTGCCGGCTGTCAACCTCACTGTTGGCTCCCACCATGTCCCTTGTGCCAGCGCTGGCTCTTGGCTGCCCCTGGGGTGAGTCAGTGAGTCCATTCAGGGGCTAAACCAGCAAATATTTTTCATTTTGGTTCAGTCTAGCTCTGAACAGGGCCAGGTGAGAGGCGGTGTGAGCATGGGGGACAGCCCCAGCTGTAGTTTGGCCGCAGCTAATTGCCACACCAGTTTAGCTGAATCCAAGATACGGAGACAAACTCTGTGCTGGTTTTGGACCAAACCTGACTTCAAACCTATGGGTGGCTGGAGCAAAGGCATGGCATCAGTGCACTCTTTGGCTTCAAAGGGGTTGAGCTGTCTGCAGCAAATCAGGCAGGTTTTGCTTACGACTCTTCCTGACAGCGCAGTCTCTCTTGCAAATCATCCTGCTGTTAGGTGGCTACGGTTTCAATTCATCCGGCTTCTAACATATTTTGCTGTTTATCAGTTTAATTGCAAAGGGCCCGTTGCCGTGCTATCTGACTACAGAGTGCCAATTTAAGTGTCTACAACCCTGAAAGTGCAGTGTCCCGTATTCCCAGGCCCAAATCCCTCTGCCTCGTGCAAGCATGCTGTGTCAAACTAGATAAGTGGGTAAATGCTAGAAATTTAGCAATTTAGCATGCGTGCAAAGCTGCCAACTGGCAAGAATCCTCAGAGCGGTAAGATGAAATATTCCGAGTTACAGAACAAAATGTCTGTGCTGGGATACTGAAATACATGTATTTAATGTACTATTTGAGCTTTAGTGGCAAACCAGAATGAAAGCTATTTAAACAAATCCTCGCTTCATGTAACGTTGCTGTAGTCCAAGTCATTGCTCAGCATATCACATAAGACAATATTATCCAGCTTTTGTTCAATACCAATTACTTTTCTGCTTCAAATAATAAGGAGCATTTTTCAAAAAAATGGGGTTTGCTTAGACATTAGGGAAAATAGAGTTAACAGACATCAGAACTCTCCGTCTTGGGAAATTCGCTGCGAGGCAGGCACAAGTATAACAAAAGTAATTATGAGTGAATGCTGATAATTTATTTACTGGGATAGTAGCGTTGTTAGAGATGTCAAATCCTATTTATCTGCATCTGTACAAGTGGGCTTTTTGAAAGAGTTTCCATGTTTCCAGCAGCGAGACTCTAAGTTTCTAATGAGGCTGTGAGAAGTGCAAGGACCTCTCTACTGCAGCAGAGAGGAGAGCTCACACTGGGATTTGGAGACAAGTGGTTCCCACTTGAGAAGAGGAGTTCAGCCAGAAGGTCCAGCTTGGACTGGGCTCCTGCGTGAACATCAGTCTGGGTTGCATCATGTAGGGATGGGTGCGAAGGTCACTTTGGCAATCTGAAGAAGGTTTAGTACATTAAGTAACTGTTAGACAGTAACTCTTGTAGAGGAAACAAAGCATTCTGATGTTCAATCTGCCTTCCTTGGAGAGGTTAATCAGGAAGGTAGAAGGTGGGAGAAATGCTGCAAAGAGCTTCTGGTGGTCCCCATGTGCTGTGCAAATGTGAGGGAGGGAGAGGACAAAGCAACCTCCATTCCTGGGCCATGGCCAGCGCATTTAGTGCACGTGATACTGTGCTGCTCCATGTGCTGTGGCAGTCAGGGGACCACGGCCATATGCTTTTATTCACAGCCTGTCACCTCATCAGGTGCCCTGAGGTGCTATGGGTGAGCTGTAGGGCCAAATCCCACCCTCATACCTTCCACAAAGGGTGCGTGGAGCTGTTCCTCAAAGGCAAGCCGTACCAACCCAGCTGTCACTGGGTCTGGCCCAAAGCCCAGGGAAGAAGGAGGACAGGTCCCTCGCTGAGGGTATCATCACAAAACCCACTATGGAGCTCCTGCCACTTGAGAAATCTTACTCTAGCAGGGACTTGCATTGCATCCCAAATCAACAAAGTGTATATGCGCTTAACAAACCCAAACTCAGCCCCTTTCACAAACCAAAATAAATTGTTTCCACGCCTGCCCAGATTCTAAATTAGCAGAACAAACAGTCATTTAAAATGAATGATTTGCAGTCTGAGGAATACAAATCAGAGGCCGTATTTATTCTCATTGGAAGAATATGTTATACCAAAAAATATTACCCAGATTTTCAATCTTATATAGACTGGGCAAAAGATCTTCATTATCAAGCAGTCGACAAACAATATAATCAATTCTGGCTCCACATCTGACATGTCCACTTCTTGACAGATCATTCCCTTTGTCTTTAGCTAGCAACCCTTGTAGTGTGTACAGGGATCACATCTTTATTTGGATTGTGTGGAGCTGGACCCAGAAAGGTTTTACCCCAGAATTCACTGCTATGATCTGTTTCTCTGCTCTGCTGGTCACTGCAGGGACACCAGCAGCTGCAGCAAAAGACGGCATTCAGGTGTTGCCAGAGGGGAGCGGGGGTGCAGCAGAAGGGGAGGAAGGTGTGCTGTCTTGAAGGCGAAACAGGCAACATGAGCTGAAACTTCACACAAAGCCATCTGGAGCGTGTTCTACAGCTCTGCCCCAACTGCTCCCAACTCTCTTGAGCTGCAGCTCCATCTTTTCTGCCGGCCATGCTTTCCTTCACCTGGGCCAAGAAACCATGTTTTTTGCATGGAAGGAGGTTAGTAGGTGATCCTGGCTCGTCTGAGGAAGCGTCAGTCCAGGCAGGACAGCTATTTGGAACAGGTTATAAGAGGTTACCCTCACGCAAGTAGAGATGTGCGATGAACACATTACTCCAAGGGGAGCTCATCATTTGATACAGCCCTTTGGAAGCATCAGTACCAAATTCCAGTTGTGCAAATTAAAACCCTGAACAGTTCAGGTCTGATTCAGACTGCTGCAAAGTCAACAGGAGTCTCTCACTGCCTCCAGTGGGTTTTTGATGTGATCCTTATCAAATAAACAATCAAGAAGTAAACACGTATGGAATCTGATTACCTGGTCTCCAGCCTCTGGATGAACTCTGCTGCATCACGTAGATACGACATTGGCAGGTGAAATTCCAGCAACCTACAGCAGCATTTTCATTGCCTAGCTGGTTACCTCTGGTCAAGTTCATCTATAACTTCTGTTCCTAAGTCACTAGTCTCTGTTCTACAAGAAGTAAGACTCTATGATTTACAACTGTCCTTTCTGCCCTTAATAATCTGTGATAAGATCTTTTTTATGTGAACTCTAAGCAGCTGCAAGTGCCTGCACCAGCTGGCAAAACTGCCCCAGAACCACTCACCCTTTCCACAAGTCACCACGGCTCCAAGACTGCCAAGATGCTGCCCTGAGATGATCCGAAGGATCTCTTTTATTTTAACAGCACAACTGTTTGTTATTCTGTCCAGGAGCAGTAAAGCTATCAATTGCGCAGAAGGAGAACATTTTTAA
Organism: Charadrius vociferus; assembly: GCF_000708025.1. NCBI lineage: Eukaryota > Metazoa > Chordata > Aves > Charadriiformes > Charadriidae > Charadrius > Charadrius vociferus. Next base: position 3,143,250 of record NW_009647955.1, read on the forward strand.
GCACACTAAACAGCAAATAATCCTCTGCCCGGGTTATTAAAATATCACAAACCACAATTTTTCCAGTGTTACGACTTTGTAGCTGGCATCTGTGTGTTTTAGCACCCCAGTCTATAGACTGAGGAGGTGACATGCCCATACTAAGCCTAGGGTGAAAGGGCCTGCACAAGATAACCTTGTCCAGTCTGCTTCCAGGCAGGAATTGCTTTTGCAGACCCTTTCTCTCCGCTATATTGACTTATAGTAACAGCCATGTTTGAATGGCATGTCTTCTTCACCACAGTGGGGCTAGGTACTGCTGGATGTATCAAGTAGAGCCTTGGCCAACATATCTGACACAGATCACCTTGTGACGGAGAGGGTGTCTGCAGCCAATCCTGGCCTCGTTTTTTGACCCATCTACTTTTTTTGACCTTGGAATAATTGCCCTATTTGCATGCTCGCACTAGGTCTTTGCCCTCAACTACTCAAAAGCAGTGCTGACCAAGCCAAGGTCCAAGGCAGCCTGACTGCAAGATGCTGTGTTGTCATCAGAGGTTCCTGCAGGGCCAGATCCATCCAGACGTCACATGTACTGGTACAAAGTATATTACTGCGGAGGTAAGAGGGGAACAAGGCTATAGGCATAAATAGATAGACAGAGAGACAAACACACTCTCCCTCCAAAAAGAAGTTATTCTTACAGTTTGTCCTTGTCAGTCCTTCAACCAGCAGAAAATGCTGGTCACACTGTTGGGTAAATCCTACAGATGTGGATAAAAAGAGCTTCCCCTACATTAAGATTGAAGATGAGTGGTGCCATCCAGCATTAAAGGAGAGATTTTGAAGACAAAGGAGGACAAAGTCCTGCACTACCATCTGGAAAGATATTGTATATGGCTTTGGAGAACACAGCAAAAGTGGTACATAGCAAATATAAGGTCTGGATTTTAACACCAAGCATCTTCATGCTATTTCCTGTGATCCTCTCACACTGTGCAATCATTTTCTAGCCCTGAAAATGATGGTCAAGGTTTGATAAAAGGTATAACTCATCAGTATGTGCAGAGGCATCTGCAAAATCCAGATGGGAAAATGACCTTGGCTCCTGCAGTTAAAGAGAAAATGAGGCTTGGGCCAGATTAATTCCCAGGGTTGCACATTGATTTCATTGGAGCTGCCCTGAGGGTGAGTCTGATTCTCAACTCCTTAAAGTTTCCAAAACAAAGCAAAATCCATGTAGGTGGCAATATGGAACCATGGGGCTTTGTTTGTTTGTTTTTCCCAATTGTTTTAGTACAAGCTACCACGACTTAAAACTTATTCCTGCAGATTTGCAGGAGCAGGCAACTATCTTACAAAGAAAAGGTAAAGCCTTCACCTGGAGCAAGCTCATGCTGCCTTTGGAAAGATTTCACTTCACTGATGAACTTGTCTTTCTATTTAAAGCATCTCCAGCTTTGACTCTCGGGGGTGCATCCATTTGGTCTCTCTCTCTGAAGCCACCACCTGCTGATGTGTTTGCAGAAGCTTCTCCCAAGGAATGCATTTCATAACAGAAAAAGGGGTTTACTGAATTAATAATAGATGGGCTCAAGCTGCACCAGTTGAAGTTAAATTTCTACATGGATGTGGACTCCAAGGTTTGGGCATGTCTAGAGCAAGGTTATTGTGCTCCTTGGCAATTGGATACCTCCTATACTCAACTTTTTTCTTGTTTTAAATGCTACCACTTTATATAAGGCCCAGTCAATGCTGCAGATGGAATAACATTCTGAAATAGTCTTTTTTTTTTATTTATTTGGAGATTCAAGAAAATAGAGGTGAGAATAGGATTTAGAAGTTGCATTTGGTTTCATAGGGAAAAATATGGAAGCGGAATCCAAAGATGCTGAATTTGAACTAGACCATCTTCCATGGCAAATGTAGTTCTCCGAGTCCCCATGGGGAGCTTTCCCTGGGAAGCTCTGGTTGCATACGCTCACTGCGCAGCTTGAGTTCAGATTCAGGACCTACGTTGCAGCCCATTGACCTGGCTGGGAGAATCACTTGAACTTGCTGGTGAAGGGCAAGCCTTGCAGTGCCATAAATGTGACCTTGTGAGAGTTCATTGTGTACTCATATGAAAACTACCCATCTGAAGCCCAGAGGAACTTTTGTAGATGTATCACTGAGCTGGGAATCACCAGAGTATCCGTCTATTTGTGAGATAATGTTTTGTGCTTCCACACCAGAAGTCGATGTTTTCCCAGTGTGTTGCTCCCTATTAGTTCTGCTTTCTGTTCTGTCTGATAGCAGGAAGCATAGAAAATAGTGGAAATTAAAAATGAAGATAATGCAAAGTTAAACACACCTCTTTTTGATCTTCAAATTGAGTTAATGCCAAGCAAAGCTTGTGCTCTGCGCACTGGCTTGCCTCTTTGTTTAACGGTGAATTGAGTGCAACTATTTCACTTACCAGCTTGTGCAGTAAGTTGGAAAATAAAATTAATAAAAGGCAGTGCCAGAGTCACAGTGTGTAAGTGACCCCTTTGGGGCATGGTCAAATCAGAAGCTCTTTGCCTTTGCAGAGTCCCATTATCATATGATCAGACCACTTCATAAGCCTCTTCATAATACGCGCGCAGCAGGGCTGGTTGCCTGTGGTTGGAGACTTCGGGCACCATGGGCAAAGACTAGGAACAGCATAACAGGAGGACTGACATCTCTGTGGCTCGGATTTTTGGGTTCTCACTATGGGGTCTGCACAAATCAGGGTCCTTGGAAGCAGAATTTTCCAGGACATTGTACCTTGTTTTCTTGTCTTTCCTGGCATGTCTGAAGGAGGTGTATGGTGCCATGGCAAGGACTGGCTGAGGAGGAGCCCCTCTGGGTTGGGCCATCAGCTGAAAGCCTGCCCAGGGTACTTGGCTTGGGATCCCACTGCTGCCCAAATGGAAACTGCTCTGCCTTGTTTAGACCAGGATGTCCCAGGGAACTGAGTGAGGACAAGCTCCCAGGGGAACTTCCTTGAGAAAGGAAAGCATCACTGGATGCAAGAGCCTAGCCAGGAGCTGGATATAGAGACTTAAATGTCCCCCAAGTCCTAGTTTAGGGACTGGCACTAAGATGGAGCCACTGATTGCTTTTCTTCCTGCAATTTTTCTCAGAGCTCAAGGAATTAAAATTCACCAAAACCTTAATTTCAGAAAGACGTTGTCTGACATACTTTGACCTTCACAATGTCATTTAGTTTGACTGTTTAACCAGTATTTTCCTCCTCACCTGTGCTGCGCCTTCATTTTTGTATCAAGCGATGAGAAAGAAAGGTAGTAACCAGCTACCTAAGATGCAGATTACAAACAAGGTTAGCACAGCAGAAGCATACTGCCTTCTTCTGCTTAGTATTTAAACTGAGATATTTAGTTCCCATGGGGAAAATTGTACTAGAATAGAAAAAGGCACAGCATGCAGCTATTATTGGGGCAGTGATTGTAATGAGCATGGAAAATGGAACAATATATAACCCATTCTTAATAGACTCTTGGGAGGGTTATCCTCTGCTTCTCTGCAGATCCCGTACCCAGACACTTTTTTTTTAATAATTGGAAATGCCTCTTTTTTTTTTTTTTTTGAAGAATCCAGATCCATTTGTATTGCTCAGTAAATATTAATGGCATTTCACAAAGATTAATTATCCCTATGCCTGCACCAGAGTATGGTTTGAATAAAACAGCCCCTCCTTTTCTCTTTCCAAGCAGCTGTTTGACCAGAGTTCTTGTCCCTTCCAGAATTCCATAAAAGGTCAAATCTTCCTGCACTGATCCTCCACTTGCCTCAGGTGGGAATGCTTTGGAGCCTGTGCGAGCTCCTTGCACCGTCACAATGATCCATAGTGTCTGCACTGGTGAAATGAGCCCTGGAGCTGTGCTGACCTGGACCTCCTTTGCCACAGAGAAGGAGCCTGAAGTCCAAGAGAGAGGCAAGCTGAGAAGACGGCCAATTTTCTGTGCATGCAGCAGTTTGTTACGCAAGTATCATGAAAGGCAATGCACTGTCCTGAAATGGTAGTTACTTAGGTTTAACTTTGTGGCCACAAAGGTTTGAGAGGTTGATATGCTTATATGTGACGCTAAAAACGTCTCAACCTGGCTGTGGGATTTTTTTTGGTCCTTACTCAAGGTGTCTAAGAAGAACTTGTGTAAGTTGGTTGATGCCGTGACTTGCTCAGCAGTTGAAGCGGAGCAGTCAAGTTGTACTCCATGCTAGTGAAGAGGATGTAAGATTTGCTGCCTTTTACTCCATGGAAACAGCCTTCAATCACCCTGAAGTAAGCTTTAGTGGTGGGAGAGGGAAGATGTGAATGCCATGGAAACCTCTGTGCTTCACTGAGGAACTGCAGTAGTGTTTCTTGTGATTTTACTCATAGGTGCTTGCAGTGGGCCATCTGATTGATAGTGGCATCTAAAGATTTTGTTCCAGTTTTGGGCAATACTCTGGCCCTGAAGACACCCACTTGTGTCTTTTCTTCTTGTATTTTTTTTTTTCTCCTTGATGCAAAATGACTCACAAACTGAGCCCTGCTATCTAGGGCCAGGGCTAAGCTATGCCACAATTAATAGAGCTCTAGTGTTGGACATGTTTTGGAGACAACGTCCCCCCTGTGTTGAAGGTAGTGTATTTTAGTGTATTAGCAAAGGTTGGTTTTGTTTGCTGTAACTAATGACAATTCTGAACCTTCTCTTTTTAGGAACTGTAGTCCTCAAAAAGACGGGTTATTTGTGTCTACCATACATACATGCTGCAGCTTTGTTGGCGTGAAACCAGGTAGGATGGCACACTTTGTTTCCTGCTAGCTCTAATCAGCCCTAGGAGCTTTCACCGCCACTTGCTTCAGCTTTGCTCGGGGTGTGGCAATGGTGTCTTTCTGAGGTGATAACACTCCTGATGCACAATCAGTGCAGTTTAAGATGTAAAGGTGTAAAGTGAGGCCCGTGACAGCTTGAAGGATTGAGTGGGGCTCCATCAGCCAGACCCTGTCTGAGCACAAACAAAAAAGTGTTGTTGACAGACAACTTTCATAAATTGCTTTGTTGAGTGTCAACTTCACTTCATAGCACGTTTTCACATGCCAGTGCTGACACTTGTGGCATAACTTGCTGGCGCAGAATGGCATGCTTGTCGTGCTGTATCTTTTTCTGCCTTTTTTTTTTTACTTGTATATTCCTGATGGTCCAAACTGGAGGCATGTTACCAGGTTTTGCCCTTGATGCATAAGTGAGAGGAGCTGTGTTGCATAGTATGTACTGCCAGAACAGTGCTGACATCACAATTAAAAAACAAATTAGGGTGAAACAATGCTTTAAACGTACCCGTATTTCTGTGCTGTGAAGTGTTTTCTGCTGTTGGACTTCTAATGTCCAAGTTCTTCCATAGCAGCATCTGTTACTCGGGGGCAAAGGTTCACTGCAGACTTAGCAGAGTTAATCGTTACCATGGGCTAGGTAAGACAAAAACATCCTTGATTTTTGTCATTTACTTTTCTTGGCCATTTTTTGTGCTCGATATTTGCCCAATGCCAACATAGCTAGGAAGGGAATTTGTCCTGCTACCTGTAGGCTAGCTAAGGGCTGTAGTCATTACAATGTTAAACTGGGTCACAGCGCTCCTTAAATGGTTGTGGCATGTGTGGCTAAAGAACGAAACAAAAGAAACATCACTCGTGAGGACTTTGACACTGAGCAATAACAGTGGGAAGCAATGAAGAGAGTGTGAGAACCTCAAAGTGGGAAAAATCTCTGTGGAATCCCCTTTTCCCTGCAGATTGGGAAGTGGCGGGTGGATAATCAACGAAGCCCACAGCACCGATGTACAATATGGCTTGGGAGAAAGCTTGCAAGGTACTTGAGTAAAAAAAAATAGAATGCATGAAGCCCTATGTGATACCTGCAAGGCATGGATCTCCTTGGGCTAGCGCAGGAATTTGGAGGGCGTTCAGGCACCCAGAGCTGAGCAGCTCCCAGTCAGGTGCTGCTGCAGGTGGACACTGTGGAGCTGGGCTGCGCAGCCTCACTGGATTTTTGGGTTATCCTGATGTCAGGAGTCCCTGCGTTACACCATGAGCTGATTTCTGCAGCTTCCTTAGAGGTCAAGAAGTGCAGGGGATTTCCTAAGGGGTGTGGGATGGTTTTATCAAGGTTTGGGCCACCGTATGTGGCTCACAGTTTGCCAGGGCTGAGCAGGCAGCAAGGAAAGCCAGCGCGCGCTTAACAGCACGTGGCAGAAGACCTGCTCTGAGGTAGCACAGGCCCTGGGTGCGAGCAGGATTAATTAGCTGTTATTATGGGCCAGCTCAGTGCGTGTTGCATGAAGGCGATTAGCTCAGACCCATAGGACCGAAGGAGCAGATTATTTTAACATTTCGGCCTGAATGTGGCATTTCCAGGGACTCTAGCAATGAGTTGGCCAAAGAAAATGAGCAAGGCAAAAGCCCAGTGTGGGAAGTGATAAGTGAGAGACACACACAATGGAAAAATAAGCCCATGGCACAACTGGATCGGCTGTTGCCCACAGCATCAGTGACCTTGGCAAGTTGCCCATGGCTGGGGCTAGAAGAGGCTCATGGTACCAAGGTGTGCCATGGCTGCTCTCTTCTGCAGTAGGTGCGGGGCTTTACCTCCAGGAGGGCAGCTGAGAAAGGCCATGGCTCAGTGCCTAAACCATGGCCTGGGTGTTTGGTGGCTTGGTTAGTTGAGAGACCTGCTAGCCCAAGATGTTGGTCTTAAGGCTCTGTTTCTTTGAATGTACCTCTCTCCAGGGAGTAAGCAGTCCTCACCTCCCCCCCCGCCCCGCACCCATTAATTTGGGGTGGTCTCTAGTTTGTGAGGGTGCTGAAATGTAGGCAATGGATTGTATCTGGTGGGGTATGTTTCCAACCTGAGGAAGCGACCTTGCCCCAGTGTTGTGGGACTGGGGGGTCTGAGGAGGGCAGGAGTCACAGAGGCACAACTGGAAGCCCCAAATAACCCTCGTTGGTGCTTGTTGTTGGCACTCAGGCACTGGTGCCCTCTGTGTCCCTACAGCACGGAAGGGCCGTCCGCAGGTGCAGCATTAGGCAGCGGAGCCATGGTTAAGAGGCTCTTTATTTCAAGGTTTCAGCTTTGCAAAACACAAAAGGACATGCTTGAAATTCATTCCTTCATGCTGATCCTGGGAGTCTTCCATAACCTTGAAATTTGGCGCTCTCCTTAGCTTTCCTCGCCTGCTCTGTGCTGTACAGAGCCGCTCACCGAGCCCTGCCGCACACCAGGGCCGGCACGTGCCGCGTGGGACTGGAGGTGCCCGGGTCGACAGCCCTTTCGCCTGGAGCATCTCAGCCATCCCAGGCACTCCCCGTCTCCGGCAGCCACAGCAGCTTCACAGCGTGTAGCCATCCGCCAGCTGAGGCATTGGCCGTGACAGCAAAGAAACCTCAAGAATTAAGGTGGTTTTTGGCATTTCATGTGTGCTCATAATTTTTGAACGCCAAAAACACCTCCCCCTTCCCGGCTTGTAACAGCAAGGCTTCAGGCTGTGTAATGGGCCGTTCTGACCCGTTACCCCTCTCCAGGCCCTTGGGCTTACTCATTTTGCTTTTCACCTCTCACAGGAACTATAACCACGGCAAAAACTTCCCAGCCAGGGCAGTGCCTGTTCGTGTAACACCAACTGTATGGCCCCCTACGATGTGCTGCTCTTGCCTGCAAGCCCTGGGTGCCAAAAGAGGTCAGAGACTGAAGTTAATGTGTGTTGGCAAAGGGCACCTGCCTGTATCACCCTGTTTCAGTACCACCCATGGGAGCAAGGCTGTGTGGTTCACCGCTGACCCCCAGACTACAAGGAGAGAAAGCGCCAGACAGGGAGAGACTTACAAACCCCCAGTAATACCGAGCTGCTGCGAGTGGGCTCAGTGCTGAGCATCCCTCACCCCGCTGCCCTCTTCCTTGCCTTTCCCTCTCAGTGAATGCGTTACCTCTGAAGTGCTTCTCCAGCATCTGCAGCTCTGGAGACTTGTACCCACACCCATACCCCGATTGCCGCAGCATCTCAGGGGTTCTCATCCCCTAACGGGCTTGGCTGCGATAAGGGGTTTGTAGTCTCAGCTTTCACCATGTGTAAAATGAGATGTGTGGAGCCTTACCACACAGGGAACACCCGGCTGCTGGAAGGAAACAGCAGCATCTCCTTGCCCTGGCACAGCTGGACATGAGCAACCACCCACACTCCCCTGTAGCTGCCCCCTCCTCTGCACACCCCACCTACTCCCTCCCCGCAACCCTCTTCCCATCGCTGAAATCCCTGCCACCCCCTCACACAGCACACGCCTCATCGTTGCCATCTGACAGCAAGGATTTCAGTAGCGTTTCTTGCTCCAGTTTGTATTTTCAAGCAAGCAGCCATCCCTCCTTCCCTTCATCTTCTAACTCTTCCCTTATAAATATGATCACTTCATCCTGCGAGACTTGAAAACCCATTTCCAAAATTCCCCAGGCAACTAATACAGTAAAACAAGCCTATAAATATAAATAATTATGATAAAAAGGCATAAAATGCCAGACTTGGGTCAAACATACGCACGTAGTGACACTAGCAACAAATAACTACGCAGTGTTTGAATGTAGGTGGAAAAAGCTGAATACAGAGTAGCTAGTTTGTTGCCCATAACTGTCAGACTCCTAATTCGGACAGGCCATATTTTATTGATAGCAGAGCAAACACAGTCATAATCCGTCCCTACCTTTCCTGCTTTGTGAAAAATCCTATCCATCCCCAGGGAAGCAGGGACGGAAAAAACCAGTGGTGTGAACGTGAGGTGAAAGTATAAGACAGAAAGCACAGTCCCAGGCTGTGTTTCCCAAGTGTTTCTCGCACATCATATGCTAAGTTCAATTTTCCAAAAGCTTTGTTTTATTTTTAAAGGTAACATCTTTATTATTATTATTATTATATTTATTAGTTGTTGTTATTATTATTATTATGCAGAGATGAGATTTTTTTTCCCCCTTTGATCACAGAGCAAACAGTTTGCTTTTGAAAATGTTAATGGAGTCCTGATTTAAAACATTTTTTTCTTCACTTTTTTTTTTTTCTGTTGTTTTTGTTTTTTAAAACGTTGCAACAGGCAGGATCTGGGGTTCAATTTCCTCGTCCTACACAAAGAAAGATTCCGGAGTTCGGACTCCTAGCCACTACCGGTAGGTCCTGCCTTGCTCAGTTGTCGTCGTCTCAGTGTGGTTTCGCCAGGTGGGGTGGGTAGGTGGGTGGGAGGGGAGGAGTTGGAAGAAGGGAGGGTATTTGTCAGCTATGTCGAGTCTTGGTTAACAACTTTGCCTCCATTCATGGTTGGTGTCCCTGAACTTTTCCTTGAGCGTCCTTGTTTTTCTCCAATTTCATGCAGCGATGGCTCTCTGTACATGCACACTGCAAACAGAAAAGACACCCGTTAACAGCCCTGAAGTTACAGACACTAATGACCATAATGAATTAGTTCTTTGTATATGAGGCTGAAATTCCAGCCCCAATACAAACACACACACACACACTTACGGAAACCTCAGTGGCCCAGCAGTAGATCCTGGTACCAAGCAGGATCTGTTTCCTGCCCTCGCTGCCAGCCAGATCCTCCTTCTGTCTCTGGATTCTTTCAAAGGCACTGGTAGCAACAGGGGATTTCTCACAGGTAAGTTTTTCTAGGTTTTCTGTGCTTTGCTTTTTTTTTTCATGTTATATTCATATATATACAATAAACATTCCAGTTCACAGCACCATGTATCGCCTCGAGATGCTGATTGCCATCTAATAACAGGTTCAAGAATTACCCGGTCCCCAGTCCTTAACCTCCAAGAAGCCCTTCAAAGTCTTGAATGAAAACTGCACTTGCACCTGAGCCATCCAAGCCTTCTGGGTGTTAAGCTTTGGATCTGGAAGTGGTGGCTCAAGCCCATTTGGCTCCTTTGGCCAAGAGCTGAGGTCTGCTCTTAGCACTTCTAATTTTTTCCCCTGTAAATCAAGACATCCAGCCAAGGCCGTGAGCAGACACATGGGGATGAGCGCGGTGACAGCAAGTCAGGAGCCATCTCAGCTCTGCGTGGTCACCTGGCAGCACCTGAGAACAGGGCACCTTCGCTCCAGACCCTGGCTAAGCAATGTGCGTGTCCTGTAAAAATGTACTTGCAGGAGCCTAGACAGCCTGAGAAGGCAACGTCTGCCCAAGGCATGGCACATACCCATGTCCTGTGCAGCACAAAGCATTTATCCAACTCACCATGTGGACCAAGTCCTCATGGCTGTCCTCATGTCGCGTGAGGTGTGCCAGAGCAGGGGCACACGCTGAGCGGCTCAGCGGCTCGCACCACAGAGAGCATCTCTGATGAGCTCATCGCAAATGCGGTGGGGTGTAGATGTGATTGAAATAGTGAGGCTTTCTCAAGGGCAGCCACATCGGAGTTGAGAACTTGCGGTAGGTCCAGACTGCAAATGTCATGACTGGATCTTTGCAAAAAATTAGGATAGAAAGAAATGGTTGTGTGCTGCTTCATTTCGTAAAGCTGTCATGTCACGAACAATGGCACAGAGCTCAGCTCAGCAGGTTTTGGTTCTGGGCAATCAACAAGAACAAAATTTCAAAAATTATCTGAAGAAATGAAAAAAACACCCCATGTTTAATAAGGTGATGTAAGCGCTCGTATTTATAACCTCCCCTGATTTGCAAATAAATCCTGGCAATTAGAGGCAAGCTACAAATGACATTATTGCTCTGCATTTTACTCCTAGTTAGATAAACAGTTATAGCAGTGTGCAACAATACAGGACAGAGATAAAGTGCAGTCAACTGTGTATTAATAGGAAGAATATTGCATTGAATATATGAGCAGTGAAAAAATATTACTTTTCCCATAGAGCATTTTTCATGCAAGGCTTTCAAAGCAGTTTAAACACACACACAAGCTGGGCCTCCCAGTGTGGCTGCAAGGCAGGCACCGATCTACAAACTATTATTGCTACTGGAGCCATTTTTTGATGAAAATGAGAGGAAAGGGAAAATGAATGACTGGTCCCATGGGTCTGGGCCAGGATGAATGATGCCAGGACTGCCCGTCAGCTGCCCAGACTATTGGTGCTGTCTGAATTTGCAGAGAAAGCGTGTAGCAAGGCGGTAACAGAAGGAAAAGGGATCTCGCATCCCCTTTCAGCTGCTGAGCTGCCCCTCACACCTTGCTGGGTGTCACTCAACAGCCTGGTGATGCTGAATTTGCCTGTTGCGGAGAAGCACCTAGTAAAACGGTTGAAGAACAATGCAAAGGTTAACAACCGAGAAAAACCTGTGCTCTTATGATTTCTTAGCCTGAGATGCAGAGCCTTTTGATGACACTGAGGATGCACATCACTTCCGTGCCTCACCTTGTTCTCTGATGTGATGTTTGCCCAGCAGAGTTGGGTATTTGTGCTGGCATTGCCCCAGTGCCCCTAACATCCCATACACTTCTGCCTCAAGTGCAGTGTCATCTTCACCCTCACCTCCCTGGTCCCAGGCTGGAGCTGGAGGGACCCAGCAGGCGTTTCCCTGAGGAAACTAAGTACGTAAGCACGTACTAAGCTCATCTCACCCGCACCCATCCCCAGCTCCCCATCGGGCTGGGCCAGATGCTTAACCACAAGGGCTGAGCCCGAGCAAAGTCCGCAACAGCAGCACCACAGCACGTTGCCTTTCCTCAGCTCCCAGCCCTTTTGCCTCTTTGGGCAAAAACGCCGAGCTGCTAACAAGGACCACAGAGTAATGAATATAAATCAGGCTACAGAAGTAAACAACGCTTGCAGCTAAAAATTAAGGAAACCCTGTACCTAGCAAGCAAACAGGGCAGGAATTCTAAGTTTATCTTCCAGTCTAGTGCATGATATGAGGACTGACATGGGGCATGGCTGGAGGCTGCTCACATTGTGCTTTTCAGACAGAGCTGTCAAAGCCTCTGTACCACACAGGCTGTGCCAACAGACCATGCCAGAAAAACTGCAGCAGCATAGGACAAGCGTGTTTTCAGTATTTAGATACACCTACAGGACCAGTGTGTGCAGTATTTATATGGCATCACGCACAAGATAGTGCCTGGATATTCTCCTACACAAGAGGCTTGTGTGCGTGTGTGGAGCCATGGCCATCGCTTGGTGGTGGCTGCAAACCCTCGTGCGCTGCGACACGGTGTGTGTGCGCACAGACACAGGGGTGTGTATGCACACAGCCGCACGCGCGTGGGGTTTAAGGACAGCGGGACATGCTGTGCAACACAAGCCCTTGGACTGCGGTTTGTTACTCCTTGTACTGAGGATGCTCGAGTGTGACTCAGGCGCGGAGATGTTAGTCATGGACCGGGGAGGGGGGTGGTGTTTGCAAATGGAATGTTGCGCGTGCCCAGATCTTCCCAGCTTTAAAGTACATCTTGGGGGTTCAGGACTAGCGGCACTCACTGACAGATCTGTTTGGGGTCCCCACGCGTGAGTGTGTATGAAAACACGCTGCCCCCGTCACCTGCATCAAGGTAAACTAGCAGCAGCGTGACAGTCGGCGTGCCCAGACGCTTGGCAGGTCTGCCGGTGCACGCAGCACAAGACAGCTTTGGAAGGATGAGCGACTTGGCTGGGACGAGAGTCCTCTCCCTGCTTTGCCTTGCTTCTCCCACCCACCCACACCCACACACCAAGCCAAATACAGCCCTTAATGTCTGGAAACCAAGTTAATGCTTTGGAGCTTCAATCAGATAATCAGCTCCTATGTCCCAGATTCTAATCAACACATCCATATTCATGCTTTAATTGAAAAGTGCCGTTAGCTTCATCTGCTGAAGAGCCACAGGCATAACTGGAAGGGGGTGGGAGGGAGCGGAGCTGTGCCCGTGTCTGGTTCTTGCGGCTTTTGATTCTCTGCTTCCCTGCCAACCCGCAGTGCCTGCCACTTGCACGCACAAGGAAACAATTTTGTACAAAGAAAAAACTTGCAAATCGGGCAGGAAGGAGACCAGGGGTCTGGGGGGAGTGGGGAAGCAAGGGGGAGGGGGGCAGCAGGGAGCATCCTTCCCCAAGGCGAAGGCGTGGAGGGGGCTGCCTGTCACCCAGGAACAGCTCCATCTCTCGCCCATGCGCTGGCACAGGATCCCAACCTCATTTCTGCTTCCCAGGCAGAGCACAGGCACACCACCCACACGGGGAAACCGAAATCACCCCGTGCGGCTTCCCTGGGTGTCAGGGACTGCCTGAGTTTGGGAAGCACGCACCACTTTGTGTCCTGATCCTTGTATTTCTCACTTGGCATCACCGTCAGTTGAGGAGGTTCAGGGGATGCAACAAACCCCATTTCCTCTCTCTAGAATACAGGGAAAAACTTATTGAAGGACTGTAGACATATCCCATCCATCCAGCTTCACTCCTGGCTTTCCCTGGCCCAGACCCTAGCGAGTTAGGAGGAAGCCAATTTTTCCCAAGTTGCCGTTTAGTGGGTAGGCAGGTCGCTAGCGCTGCAGGACCGACCGCCACGTGCCCCGATGGCAGCCTGGACCGGTGTCTGGGCAGGGCGAGGAACGCGTCCTCTGGCTGGCAGCGCAGGAGTCGGGCTCCTTCCCTTGACAGATGCCACCACTCCGGGTGTCAGTATCTGCAGTAGCGGCTGCATTAGCTAATGCTTCGGTGGAGAGAATTAATTATCTGAGCAGCGGCTAGGGGCAGGAGGGAGCAAGTGATTATGCACCCTCGTTTTCTGCCTCTAATTACTGTGTTCTAAACCCCGTCCCAGCTGATGCATTTCAGAGGCATTTGAGCTCGCGTCTATCCAGCGGCTAAATGTGCAGGATGTTGCCAGATGGAATCACAGTTTGTTCAGGTAAGAAACACAGCGCAGGATGACAAAAAGCCAGGTGAAAGCATAGTTAAAATACATTGCATTTGCAATCTAATCAGATGATCAGGAGTTTGACAGATGAACAAGTGAGTTGCTGTGGGATTGAAAACATACCGCAGCCTGCCCACTTGAAAGACAGACCCAAAAGAGGAGCTGTATTAAAAAAGACCGATAAAGAGTGTAGGGTTTGTCTTTTTTTTTTTTTTTTTTTTAAAGAACGCTTTTTAGGATGCTTTGTGGATTAAGGTGATACCTTTGAAGCATTTTCACTAGGCCTACTGCATCTTCCTACTCAACAGTGTCTTGTACTTCTTTGCAACACCTGAGGACTCCGCTTTAACAAAACTGGGATGGTGCATCCCTGGGAAAACACACTGGGAAAGATCTGGCTGCTGTTCTGTGTACACAGATATTCATCAGTGGTAATAAATGAATCAGAGTAGTCATTAACAGGTCACCTTCATATCTGAGATGTGTTCACATCATGAGGGCTGAAGCACCATGAGTCTGGAGCTAGGGACAGCTCTGCTGACTCAGACGGAGGAAGACTTGTCTTCTGCTTTTTGTGGCCGGATTTGCCACCCCAAATTCATTCTGGCTTGGGCCAGGTGAGAGGTGAAAGAGAACTCTTTTGGGAGAGCAATCTGGAAATGATGTCTTCAAGGAGAAGGAAATATAAATAACAGAGCACATCCACAATAAGCATCTGATAAAATTCTCACTTAAAGTGACTGGAAAAGTCTCCCGCTGTTTGAGACAGGTTGGGATATTTAAAAGAACAAGAGGCACTGTGGACAGCAGTGTTTGTCCAGCACTAATCACTACAGACACTTAAAGAGACTGAAATTGCTTTAAAGGATTGCTTGGTGTCCAAGTGACAATTATACTCAAGCTAATTTCTTGTGCAGTCTGGTTCAATCTGTATGTCTGCACTTTAAGGGCTCATTTAGCTCGAATGATCAAGGATCAGAAATAAAAATATCAAAAAAAATGTGTTGCGTATGTGTGTTTTTAACCAAAACTGGCACCACACAGTACATTAGCTGCTGCCTGCCAGGCTGTTTGCCTTGGCTTTCCCTGTGCACAGATGGGACAGGAACTTAACGTTTCCCCTGTTATTACTTAGTAAGTTTTTTGTGCTTTTATATTGATTAAGCTTAATGCTACTTCCAAAAAAACAAACAAACCCGACCTACACTAAACCAAAAAAACCCTCCTACCAACCAAACCCCCAAACTTTTCCAGTTGGTATCTAGTGACTTTCACACGGAACACCTCCAGCATCCTGGCGACCTACAGGAGTCAAAACACTCTGTGGGATTAGCACAGCATAAAGCTGTAGCTGCTAAAAGCCATAGATAGCACACATGCATACACAAATACCACTGTATGTATGTATGCACATGTTGTCCTTGGCAATTATCTGGGAGGGTATTTCATCTCTATTTATTAGTTTACTGCCCATTTGCATCTCTGAGGAGAGGACTTCTGAATTCCGAAAGCAGTACGACGCAACAGGGGTCAAACGAGCTCGGGGGGGTAATCTGGGCTTTTTCGTGTTTCCTTTCCCTGCAAAGGGTCTCTTCGCTAAGCTGCCGCATCATTTTTGTGCACCCGGCAAACAACTGGGAAGTTTCACCTCGGAGATAATTGCCATTGAAGCAGTGGGTGAAGTGATTCCTAGCAATGTATGTAACACCCCTCCTTCCCAGGGGACCAGACTCCTCCTTGCATACATTACTGTGTCAGCCATCATGTGGCTACTGCTGGTGGTGGTACCAGAGCAAAAGGAAACCTGGGTGCGTTACTGCAGGCAGAAGCTGCGAAGTACCGGCCTGAATGAAGAGCACAGCCCACACGCTGGAGCACGCCACAGCATTTAGCAGAAGGGACATGCAAATATAGCAGGAGAGTGCTTTGAATACTTCCTCAGAGTCATGACAAAGCCAAAGAAGCTGTCAGAACAGGGAAGGAATTGCCCCTTTTCTGTAACGTCTCCGCTTGCAAGCTCTGCTCGCGGAGACTTTGATGGATGCAGCACGAAGAAGTCACGTGGAGCTGAGCGCGCTTTACTCCAGCCCTCCCCGCAAGCCGCTGCTACCGACAATGAATCTTAGGCTGGGGAACAGAGTCCTCTGTCTGGAGTCACAGTCCCAGACAGCTGAATGCTTTGGGAAGCTGACACGTGCCTCGGCTTGGGAGACTGCCAGCTCTTTGATGCAGCAGCGCTCACAGAGGCTGACTGCAAAGCATGTGGAGGAGGGAAGGGGTGGAGGAGCCCTTAATTTGGCTGCCAACTTCCAAAGCGCTCACTCGCTCGGGAGGTTATGTGACAGCTGTGATTGAAGCAAGCGTGGGAGGATGCAACTGCAGGAAAGGGAAGCTCTCGGGCTGGGCTGGGTTTTTCAAAATGAAAGTCAGAGCGGCGTTTGCTGCAACGAGAACTCCGCTGTGGGTCAGGCACCTCTATTAAGGCAAGGCTTTCCACGAGGAGAGCCGCAGGAATGGCCTGGTTTAATGTATGCAGAAGACAGTTATTGAGCCATTCTGCAGACGCCACGCACGCTATATCAAAAAAGAAGTCTGGGTTCAAAGGAACCCAGGGATCAGTGCCAACACCCAGCCAGGCAGCCCAGAAATACCAGCAGGAGCTGGAAACCCAGTTGTGAAAGCTAGTGCTTGCAAAAGACTCTCCTCCCAGCCACGGCAGGAGAGGAGATGGAAGAGAAGCTGGTGACCGACCCCGTGACTGAAGCAGACCCTGTTCCTTAGCAAAATTCAATGAGTGCTTAAGGCACCGATCTCACTAATGCCTCAGATAAACATGAAAAGGCTCCTGGCTGCAGAAAAGCTATTGAAAACAAGCACAGGACAAGAGGCTCCAGGCCGTTCTCTGCTCTTCCAACATCTCCATCTCCTGTGCAAAAGCCACAGACACTCTGGGAACGCTGAGTTCAATTTCTCTCACCGTGCTTTGCTTCAGTGGTCCAACAGATGATTTTAGCCTGCCTTCATGTACTGGCCTTTCACTCACACATGCACACTCGTCGGCCCCTGCGCCTGAGCCGGGAAGCTGTTAAAACAGCTACTAGGGCATGGACTAAGCTGTGGTCTCCACCACTTGTGAGTGGTACCTGTCAGGAAAACATCAGTTCATTCCTTCTCTCCACATGTCCAGGCCTGACCCTACAGCCAATATAGGGTTAGTGAGAGGGGACACGGAGTCATGTAGCCGAGACCAGCCCCAGGCTGCTCTGTCCCTGAGGTGGCTACTAGCAGGTCCAAGATGGGGTCAGAAAGGTGTACCTAGTTTGGGGATTGAAAAGTAGTATTTTTTCCAAGCAACAGAAAAAAAAAACCAACCAACCAAAAAAAAGAGGTCTCCTTGCTTCCAGAATCAAGTTAGTACCTGCTAAGTACTAGGCTCATCACACTACTTCTCTCCATTTACCAGGGCCCAGCCCATAAAAACCAAAATGCCCCGGCACGAGCCTGGGGCACAATTCAGCAGTGTACAGTCAGCAGCAGGAGCCCAAAACCTCAACTCCATGACTTTCACTGAAGCCTTATGCCGTGATGAAGACATATGGCGTAACAGCATCTCATCTAACTTTGGACATCTATGATAAGGTTTCTCTACCCCCCAGTGACTAACTAGGATGCCTTTACACATAAGAAAAAAAAGCAGATTTAAGTCATCTTAGAGTAGGCATATGAAGCACATCCACAGCTGTGCTGGAAGGACCCATTTCTCTTCTGTTCCTATAGAGCGTCAAAGTCTAAAACCAGGCGAGATAAATCCTATCCTTACTGACTCTACATGCGACTGGAAACCCACTGAATGACGTTGGGAAAATCCTCACAGAGAACCCAACGTTATGGTCACTGCCGGATCGGATCCCTTGTGAACTGGTGGCTGCTTGAGGGCTGCTTTCCTTTCCCAGTAACTTCTCATATTGCTGGGCTTTCAAATTCATCCTTTAGCACCCCAAAGCTGAGAAACCCCTGTGGGACGATGTGTAAGGTTTATTATATGGGAAGGAAAGGAGATGAAATGCTAACGTTGCAGCCCAGAACCTTTCTGAAATGTGACAAATATTGTCCTTGCTTTCTGGTCTTGCAGCCCAACACCCCATCCATGGAGCCCCAGTTGCAAACTCCCCCTCCCCATACCCCCCTGATGGAGGAACTCGGCAGCTTCCATACCTTCAATGGGTTTGGGTACAAAATGTGATGAGGGTTTGGTTTTTTTCACTCGGTTTCCCTTCATAATTTGACCTTCTTTATTGAGTCCCAGGAACCACGCTCGTCCGGATTCTTGCTGCCGGTACAGCGTGGAAGAATAAATAACGTAGTAGTTTTCGAAGACAGATTCCTTAAATTTGCACTCTGGTGTGAAAACATCCTGCAGTGAGAGAGAGAGAAGAAAAAGCAACGCAAGGAATTAATCACTATCTCCTAAATTAAGCATCACTGAGTGATACACGACGGTCACGCATTGCAGTTAGTATAACAATAGAAAACAACCGGCATCAGCGATACCGGCTCCCAGCAGTAACACACATCTAG
Organism: Charadrius vociferus; assembly: GCF_000708025.1. Lineage (NCBI taxonomy): Eukaryota > Metazoa > Chordata > Aves > Charadriiformes > Charadriidae > Charadrius > Charadrius vociferus. The sequence continues at coordinate 3,161,701 of NW_009647955.1, forward strand.
AAAACTCCCCACTGAAAGGGAAAGCTCTCATTCCCTGCCAGAGCTGCAGTCTGCAAAACAGCCTACAGTGAGCGGGCATGAAAAACGTGCAGAAAAAGTCAGGAATTTGCCAGGATTTAGACTGAAATACTAAGCAACATAAAAAAAGAGAGCTGAGAAGCAGAGACGGCCTTGCTGCTCACCTGCTGCTCCCCATGCCTTCCCCTGGCTTTGCTCTTACCTTCCCTGTGATGGGCAAGAAATGTGCAATAGTTATTGCCTAAAACATTGAGGCTTCTTCAAATTTTTATGGGCAAAAGGCATTTTATTAGGGGCATTTAAGTAGATTCAGAGAAATGGGAGTACAAACGCAAGTAAACTATTTTCAAGAGCGACGGGAGGAAATGCTGGCACAAATCCTGGAAATCTTTCAGTAAAGAGAAAGAAGTAATTTTAAGCATTTGTGACACAGGTATTTCGTCAGATACTGAGAACTGGTCCCCCGCCTGCCCACGGACAGAGGACACATGGCCTGTCCTGAGACACCCCATGAGCCTGTGCTGGCTGCAAGGGTGGCTGTGACTTTGCCACTTGCGTGGCTTTGCAGAAAGTCTCAAGGAGGAAACATCACTCAGCTATGGACCAAAACTTGTTACATCCCAGTAACTTTTCAAGATTTTAACAACAGGGAAATAGCAAACCTCTTTTAAAAGAGCTGGCTGGCCAGGGGACTCTTGGCAGTGAGCTCCCAAACCTTCACTCAGTCAGATGCGGTTGCTGGTGGGTTGTTTTTTTTTCCAGACTTTGAGCAGAAAATTCATCCTGGACAAAGAAATTCTCCCACTGGGTTCCTTAAAACTATGACATTCTTGCAAAAAAACCCCTCAAGCCACAATGAATATGCATTTTCTAAAGAAAAACTGTTTTAACATCAAAGTCCCTTCTTGTAGGACCCAGAGAAGGTATCTCAGAGCCCCGCGAGAGAAGGCAGGTGCTGCTACAGGCGAGCGATGCTCTCTCCCAAGCCCTTGCCACTCAGAAGTCTTTGGGAGCTTCTCCGGCCTTGCTAACAGAAAACCCGTGACCAACATCTGAGCAAAGCATCTGGAGTAAGGCCACATATTTACTGCAGACCTCATTTAAGAGTGAACATTTTGAACATTCAGCAACACTCAGGTTTGTGTTCCCAAGTGCTTTGGGGGTTATATAAAGTGTTGCTGGTCTGATAATAAATCCAGTGTGCAACAGACCCACGGAGCCAGGCAGGCTTGAAGCCACAGAAGATAAAGCACAGCAGAAAGCGCGGAGCTGTGCTGCACACGTGAAGTTTGCATCAATCATTAGCGCCACACAGATAAAAACACCATCAGCCCAACAGGTCATTTTGCCCTATCTGAGGGAGTCTTCCTTGCCGGAGACAAAAATGTTTTAAGAAGATAGTGAAACAAGTTAGGAGAGATCTAGATGACTTAGAGCACTGTAAAACAGTGTTTGAAGTAGCTTCCCAAAAGATCAGTGTTTAAGCGCTCCTTAAGTCTGCTCTTTATCTCCAGGCTTTGTCTTGCCTCGGAAGATGCAGCTCACCCGGGAGCCCGGCAGTTTGCAGAGGCTGCCTGGCTGGGGGGGTTCTCCTTGGCGTCGCGCCCAGCCAGGCAGCAAGCCCCGCCATGGAGAGCATCTCCAAAACCAAACTGGACAAGTCAACCCTCTTTCCTGTGCCTTCCTTACCCCATCAGTAAAAACTTATCAAGAAAATTCCTTTTAGGGGGACTGAAAAGTTGGTAGGCTGTGAAGGATAGCTACCAACTTGACCGAAACATGGAATTTTTTGTGCATGAGGTATCTGGATTTTCAACATCTGTTTTTATTTCAGCGTGGAACAAAGACTATTTTTTATTTCCAACAAAGAAGATCTATAAAAGCTAATGCATTTGGGAAATGTTGTTTCAGAAAGAAAAAAAATAAATCTAGATTTTTATTTAAAGGTTATTGAAAATCAAGTTTTCAGATAAATATATCTGTTGAAATCAACACAGTATAATATTTTATGACATGCAGCAGTAGTTCATAACAGCAGATGCCATATTTGTATATCCACTTGTACCCATAAAGCAGAGTAATTATGATATTATTTTAAAGCAAACATATTTAAAGACATCAACCTAATGAAGATTTAAGAAAAATAAAGAAAAAAATAGTGTTTTCCTTTAAATGTCTTGGCTCCCCCACAAGCAAACAAAACTGTCCTATTGTTTTTGTGAGTTGCCTGGTTGATTCCTCATCCCCCACACTTCAGCTGCAATAGCACTTCAGGACACTAACCATGGCAACACCACCAAGAAACATCCCAGCTCTGTCCATCGGCAGTTTAGAAAACCCACAGATTTGGCAGCTAAGTAATGGCTAAATAATGCCATTTTTATTCATTATTATTATCCTTCTTCTTAAGTGTATCGCCTCATCAGCAACAGCTGGTGTCCCTCTGTGCCATGTAGGGACAAACACACCCCGGGACACAATTCATCCTCCCACCAAACTGACACGTTGCAGGGTGTTCACAGGTTTGAGTGCCAGAAACCTTTGGTGCAGACACTACCACGTGCAGACGTGACACAAAGAGCAAGCAGACGGAGAGGAAAAAAACCCACAGTTGACCAGAAAGGAGATGGGACAGACAAGCAGGACACAGGCCACTGCTTGGAGATATTTGGAGTGTCCTCTAAATCTATTTAACATGCAAACTATTATGTTTTTCTTCATTGATATCTTCTTGGTGGCCAACCTCAAGACTTCAGCTACATTGTCTCACTTAGTTTCTGCACGTGCCTCTTGCTCATGGCTTTGGGGCTACCAATAACAAAACGCCATTGGGATATTAATGGCAGAACCTTTCTACAAGCTTTACTGTCAAAAATTAATTGTGGCAATTATGTCGAATCAGCTGGGAACTGCTGTTTCAGTTGTCTTGGGCAGAGAAGAGCTGGGAAGAAAGAGGACAGTGCAGGTGAGCTTAACAGGCTTCACACTAATAAAGCAGTTCTTAGCGGCCACTGCTGCACAGACTGAAATCGGAGATAACTGAAGGTATTTTTGGAACAACACTGACCTATTGCCCAGACCTCCAAGGCATGCAAACTTTTTTGTTTGCTTGTTTGGTTTTTTAAGATGAATTCAGTGTTGATGAAATGTGCTTGATGGGCAGACCTGCAGTCTAATACTTTCTCTTCATCCCACAGACACAGAGTGGGTAAAACCAGCAAAGGGATCCTCAGGCTGTCCCCCCCACCTGCTTCTGATGGGACGTAAGGACATCCTCCTCCAGAGGTAATGGTATGGTAAGCCAGGGGGTCAAGAGCACCCACTTCCCTCTCTCACATGGTGCAGAGATGTTTTAAAACAGGTTTGCAATGAACCCCACTCAATTATTTTCCCAACTCTCTCCTTGACAGAAATAGCATGACCAGACAGTCAGAGGACAGATGGCTTCATCTTTTAATCACCCGTCTTTGTTCAGTCTTTACACAAAGAAATAAATGGTGACTCTATTTTCTCTACAAATCCCATAGAGCTCTCCGTTCCCTATCACAACCATCATGAACTCAGCTCACTCAGAAAACCCACCAGTTCTCATTAAAGAGCGTTCTTGTGATTTGGAGAAAAAAAGCAAATTTGCCCGCTTTTGTCTTCATGTGAAATATGTGTCTTTGACTAAACTATTTTTGCATACAAAGTAAATAAATGCATTTATTTGTTTCTTATTTGGAGATTTAGAGCCTGAGGTATTTTGTTAAATGTCTATAGATATTACTGAACGCGGTTTGAAAAAGCAGATTTTTTTAATTGTTAAAATAAAAACCTGCACGAAATATTTGTAAAAGAAATGTTAGTAATTTACATGCAAAATGATTAGCATCTGCCTGCAACTTGTTTTCTCTATCTCAATCCAATCCTTTGAACAAAAGGCAATTCTAGTAAGAAGAGTAATTAGATTTGCTTTGAAAAACAAACATAGGTCTGGTTTGTGCTAACTCTAGTTTTATTGGAAATTGCACAGTCCAGAAAAAAATAAAATGGTAGCTATCACACAGAAAATTAGAGAGAACACAATCAATGATACTTGGAATCAGAAGGAGCTAAATGGATGCAACTGCCGTTTGGGGGGGATTCAGTGTGTCAGACCTGCTCAGGGCGGGTATAAGGTACCATGGATTCCCCCAAAAGCTATTTCTGTTTTAGAAAAACAAGATAATTTATCCTTGATCCCAGTAATGTGTCCTCCTGCTATGTATAGATGGAAATGTGGATGGGACTTCCAGACACGTACAAGCCAATCTCTGTATCACTTGTCACTGTCTGGTCTTTCAAGGAGGTCCTTGGAACGTCTGGCCCCATCTGCCCCACTCCTGACAGCACACGCTAGGGGTGATTTGTGACAGGAGAGGTATTTTTTTTTTTCCAATCTACCTCAGCTTTCAGCTGCCCTGGTCAGGTAAATCTAATCCAACCTCCTAGCCTTGAATATAGTAAGTTTGATTGGACTCTCCTTTGCGCTTCTGTAAAGCTGGAGGAGCTCCACAGATGTTGGTGGAGAAGCATCGCTGTCAAAACGGCGGACATGAGGCTGCACAGTATTCAGGGAATGAACTGCCACCCTCGGACAGCTCGTCTCCTTTAAAAAAATGCTAATCCAATGGTGTCACAGCCCCGGTGCAGGCACAGCGCTGCCAGGGCAGTGGACAGCCCTGGTGCTGCTCCCAGCAAGAGAGAGCAGTGCCAGCCCCTGCCCGTACTGGGCTGGGAACATCACTGCCACTGGTGCCTTGAGCATCCTCAGCCAGGAGGTGCAAAGAAAGGGTCTCCCATAAGCACCAGCATGGTGCTCCTGGGTACTACTCATCAGGAGAGCGAGCAATTTGCTGCCTTGTTTTTCAGACCAAGCCCTGACTGGCACAGAAGT
>NW_009647955.1:3166711-3184012 GCF_000708025.1 Charadrius vociferus
CTACAAACATTCTCAAAATTACCAGAGAAATAAAGACCTCCTTTTTTTTTTCCCCTCCCTCAAGACCTCCTTTTTTTCCCCTCCCTCAGGATCTCCTTTTATTATGGCCCAAAGGGGAATAGCAAATATACACATTCATGTGCAAACCTAATGACTTAATAAATTTAGTCACCGAAACTAGCAGCAATAAAAGAAAAAGCCCATTCTGCAAGTAGTTTGTGCCACAGTTTAGGAAAGGGATGTTAATTATGAGTGTTGAAATATCTAACTAACACACTCCCAGAGTAACAGTTTTCCTTTGTTTACAGCACTTACGGGTTTCTCTTTTATGTTCTGCACAATTACTGAGCCAGATCTTCAGATGGGATATAAGCACTGAACTGCACCAAAGTCTATGGCACAGCAAGGCTTCCCTCCCAGAGAATCTGGCTCAGGATACTTACTGGTGTTAGTGTTAATACTTATAGCTCATCAAGTCATTTAAAACATATTAAGTAGGAATCATAAATATCATCAGAGCTATCAGCAGTGGCATCTCATTGTGGTTGAGGACACAGACCAAGGAATGACTGGCTCACATTCACTGTGTCTAAGTGCTGCTCCGTCCCAGGAGAAAGGATGGCACTGCAGAAGAGCATCTGCTTTACGGTGCTCTTTACCCGTAAAGCCCATTCTACATTTCCCACTAACCTCAGCCAGAGCAGGGTTTAATCAACACCCCTCTGATGCCAACAGCACCGAGAAGTTCAGCACTGGTATCACTGTGCATAGACCTGTGTGGATGAACACAGACACCAGATTCTCAAAGACATTTGGGCTCCCAGATGAAACGCAAATGCCCAACTCCCATTTAAACCTGTGGAAGTTCAGAGACTAAACGTGTCGTGGAATATCTAAGAATTTGCGACCACAAACCTCATACCATAGCACTCCATCCTGGCCCACTCTTACTCCCAGGACAGATCTTGAACCGTGTAGGTCCTGTTCACAGGACCAGCCCTGTGCAGACCACGGCAGCAATGGCGCCATGCACACAGCCTGATGGAGCTCAGCATCCTCCTGCCTCAGCGTAGCTTCTCCCATGACCTAGGGTTGCATCTGGCTGCAAATCCTTTAAAATAATTGTAGCTGAGCTCTCTCTTGGCATGTGACCAAGAACCGCAAATGTGCATCCAAACTTTACATCTCATCACATCTTTGTCCAGATGGCAGGTGATATTCTACTGTTCACACTCCGCTTTTCCTCCCCCTTCTAGCTCCTTAAGAGATTGGTGACAAGTCTTCTTGGTGGCCTTTTAGAAGTAGGAGAGAGCAGATATGTTTTAAAATAACAAGCTGCTACATGGGAGTGTACAGCCCTGCTGCAGAGCAGAGATTCACTTGATGAGACAATATGGTATCTGCAAGTATTCTGACTCCGCCTGGACCATCTGTGGGTTGGAGGGAGCACATTTTCAAATAAATCACCATCCATGCAGGTCCGGTCCCCAGCTCTGGGAGCTGAGAAGCAGCATTAGCAAGATAAATAAAAATATTTAAATATATAAATATAAAATATAACTAGAGGGCTATCTGCCCTCACTTTTGTGGGAACTCTCTGTACTCAAGGTACATATTTGTTCAGTTGGCTTAATTTTAAAACACCCAAGTGTGAGGTGGAGTGCAGGTCTGATAAGTCTTGCGAGCTGACCCAATATTCCTAGCCAGGCAAAAAAATCAAGTGCTGGACAAGCCTCTGTAATTAAGCTGCAGATCTCTATATGTGGACACAAGCTCTCCTAAAGCACCTTTTTCCTGTTCAAGGACTGATTAAACTATCCGTATCACCACAGAGGAAGTTTGTGAATGCTGGAGACAAAAGGTGTGACTGCAGCGTGGACGTGCCCAAGGTAACCTTGCAGCAGCGAGGACATCAGCCTGGGCACACAGCAGAGTATTGACCAAAACCCATGGCAGGTTCTGCAAGACATGCTGAGCTCCGTTCTGCCCCAGATAACCGGTTACTTAGATCAAAACGAGCTCGTATAGATCCACACAAGCTACAGTCTCGCGTTTGGTTACAAAGCAGATGAACCCCATGAGTTGTGGGGATCCGAATACAGACCCGTCCATACCTCAGTATTGTGTTCTGCTTTCAGCTCTTGGCCTGTCCGCTGTGCAGGCACATTTTTACCAAGTACTTCATAAAGATAAAAACGCCCAAATTCACTGCATTGGCCTTTGGTGAGCTGCTCATGCAATCCTGGTAGGAACACAGCTTTCAACTTAATTAGTGCTGACAAGAACATAACTCAAGACGACTCTTCAAGCTGGGCTGCTGTCTTCCACACCTCCCTGGAGAGCCTGGCTAGGCTGGGTGAGATGAAAGGCTCCGGCAGGAAAATTTGGGTACCAATGACTGCACAGCCCTGTGTACAGTATTATCTGGGGAAGCCTGCGCATCGAGCAACTCACCGATGAGGCACACAGAGCAAGTGACATATTTTGTCCTTTGCTTCACTTTTTCTTAATGATGGAGCCCAAATTCAAATTCATGGTTGGATGGAGCAAATTTTCATCCCTTCTGTTTTTTTTTTTTAATATAAAGTATATTTGGACTTTAATTGATTTTTTTTTTTTTAATTTTAAATCTTATTTCAAGCTGGAATTTTAAAACCTTTTAAAATTTGGAGCCGTTATGAACCGGAGTTGTGATGGCAGTATAGCTCATTCACATGGCACTGGGCCCATCCAGTTCAGCATCACTTTTCTAGGAAAGCAACTGCTTCCTACGAAGGGGGTTTCTGACAGCATTGTCTGGAATTGCATTCCTGGCAGCCTGGGGATCTGGTGAAACCCCAGGATAATTTCTCACCTGGGAATCCCAACTCATCCCTTGTCATCTCGACATACTGTTTTTCTGACAAAGTGTCTGAAATGGGTAACAATGTTATCAACTCTGCTTACTCCAAAACAGTATCCAGAAATACATCTTTGCATTCAGAGATAATGATCATGAGACAAGATGGGACAAGGTGAAGATGCGTTAGTTGCATACAAGAAAAACAGATTTCCTAAATTAGCATCGTACTGCCTCATCTGCTAAAGCATGAAATAACTGTGAAGAAAAATAATAATGTAAGAACCCTAGAAACACAGCCAGATGGGATGCTCTGAACCTGGGATCTCTCTATGGGGCCAGAGAGAGTTACATGGCATCTATTTCAGCCTGAGCACAGGGGACAATAAATTGATTTGTGGCCTTTGGTTACTTTCGTGATACTATTACTTTTATTACGGTTGATAATAATAACAACAATGTATGAACTCAAATAATGATTAGGCATTTATAAAGATGACACTATTTTCTTCTGATAGTCAAAAGAAACCTCTCAGTGGAAAACTAGCAGTCAGTACTAGATTTATCATGCTATTATTTACATTAAAATGCTCCTCAGAGGCTCAAACCAGAATATGATTGATTTGGGCATTTAATAAAAATGCCCTCACTATGACAGGAGTAGAGGGGAGACCTCTTATTTTCTACATCTTTGTGCTGAGATCCCGAGCACCGAAAGACCAACCGGCTTGCCGGGCGTTCTGTAAAACAAGAAGTGTCAGAGCTAGTAGAGAAACTTATTTCCCTCGGGTTCCAGTTCAGTTTCTTAGGCAAAAGCCCTTTTTTTTTTTTTTTTTTTCTGATATAAATGAAATAACGCAGTTACAACAATGTCAGGGGGAAGGTGACTGCGAGTGAGCCCCAGTCCCCGTAAGGCAGCGCCTCCGGCGGGCGGTGTTTTTGCACACAGAGAGAACCGTCCTTGTCCCTCCCCGGCGGTGCGGAGCCGGGCACCCAGCGGACGTATGAAGAAAGAAAATGGCCTTCACCCCATTTTTGGTGTAGTTCATTTTTTTGAAGTAACACGTCACGTGGGTAGAAGATAAGAGGACTTGCCAAGGAGCTCATCAGGCCTATTACAACCATAAGCGGCTGATGTACTGAGATAGCCTCTTTGCTTTGACTCTTAAATCCAAACCGCAAGAGTCGGTGGAAACGCACCGTCTCCGACACTCTCCCTATCTTTCCTAATGCTGGAAAGATCGTCCCTGCATTAAACCAATTTCAGAGCTGTCATGACCAGAGCTGGAAATTCAATTTCTTTGCTGCTAAAACTTCCATCTTGAAAATGAGTGGTGCTAGATTATTAATATTTTGACAGCTTACTGACAGGTTGGCTACAACTGGCCAATTAACAGCAAGCCCTGTGGTCTAAAGCATCCACTGAGGCTGGGGTGAGCTGGCAGGAGAGGCAGGATCTTACAACCAAGATGAAATGCTACGAAGTGTGACAATTTACGTGGCTTTTCCCTCCCCCTTGTACCAGCTGCTGCAGTGCCTACACAGAGAAAAGGGAAGATTCATGGCATATTCCTGGGTGGAGGCCGGCTCTGCTACCCACCAGGAGATCCAAAGGGAACCCATCGAGATCTGTGCCTCAAAGCCTGGGTCCCAGCGATGCTTCTGCTGACAAAGCCAGCAAAAAAGGTCAATGGTGCTTCCTTAAAATCTGCCAGAGTGACCCTGAGGTGTCTGCCCCATCTCTGCTGGAGGCTGCTTTACTGCAGCCAAGCAAACCACATGCCCAACAGGTCAAACCCCTCTGCTCATCATCCCAACCATCAGCAAAGGTGGTGGGTATGTGCTATAAAGGAATCCTGTGAAGAGGGGTTGCAAGCACATTGCTGTTGGTCCTGAGCAGCATTTACTGCCAGTGGAGAGAGTTTGTTGGTGAATACCTGTCACGTAACTGAGCCACTGGATTTTAATTCCTGAGAGCAGAGTCCTCTGCTGGTCCTGACTCCTCCAGGCTCCGTGTCCTTGAGCCAGACACCTTGGGCTAGCATCCCATCTAATATTCTTTAAATTGCTCATTGTGTATGAAGAGCCTGTCTTTGGTTGTACACAATAGAGGGATATTCAGCCTGAGGAATGAATGAGCCTCCAGCTTCTCAGAACATTTTTGGGAGAGAAAGAGAGGAGAAAGAAAGTATTTGGCACGAAGTGCAGACAGCCCTTTGTTCATTTATTTTCTGGGAATTCAGAAAATCAGCCAACTTTGCTGTGATAGAAGTCCCATCCATATATTGACCATAGTATTTCTGCATAGCCTGAAAGAGCTGACAAATCTCACAGCCCAAAACAACTTTACAAAGAGGACTGGGCTTATTTATACTTTGAATGGACTTCCATGATACGCGTGTGCTGACAACCTGACTTGCTCTTTTTCCTGTTAGTTTCCTTTTGATGTGAAATAACCCGTGGACAATGCACAAATATTTTGAATGGACCCAAACTATGCCACAGCTTAGATATGACTGTTCCAGCTTACGCAGCCAAGTGACCCATCGTAGCTGACGCTTTGCTTCCCAGGAATCAGACAGATGGAAGTATATCATCAGGGATTTTGCAGTAGTGGCTACGGTGAAATTTTTCACTCTGTTGAACACTTTGCTAGAGAACTCAGATTAGCTTTGGCATCTGATCCTGTTCAGAAGCCAACTAATGACTGCAACTTCCAATCTAAGATAATATAGTCACTCTAGAGAGAGTAATATAATACACTAACTCTATTTGGCACAATGCACAGTAAAGCAGAAGACCATTTTATTGTGTTACTAGTATATAGAAGACTCTGCAACTGTCTTTAAATTATACGACCCAAAATACATCAACAAAGCAATCCAGAGTTAAAAATTGCTCTTTCCTATTTGTAGCTACTTATTGCAGCATGCAGTCTCAGTGAGCTCCAGGGTTTACAATCAGATCTGTAGACATTTGATTTTGTTTTACAGAGGCTGTTATCTACAATGCCAGACCGGCTGCGTAGAGTGAAACTGTTGGTGGCAAGGGCCGGACACTCGCACCGTAGACGTGTCAGGATGGGTTCAGTCCGGTCTAGCTGCCACCTGGTCCCACAGTCTGAATATCTGGCAATTTAGGGGCACTCCCAGAGGGGATCCTTCTGTTTAGCTTCATCCAAAAGGAATCTGGTTTGCACAGCTTAAGACCACTCTGTGGTGCAAAGCAAAGAGCTGTATGTGAGGGTGACCGGAGGGATTGCTCCAAAACTGCTTTCCTGGTCTGAACTAGAACACTAATCCCAGATGTGGCTGGGACAGTCGGCTTACCGCAACGGGGTATAATAAAGTGGGCATGCGATGGATGTGAAATGTCAGCGACCTACTGCGTGTTGGTGATCCTTAAAAGGAGCTGAGGGCCCTGTGTGCACTCTGAGCTAAACACACACTGGAAAACAGGGATGTGAGCAGCATACTGTAATCTGGGTGGTGGCTGTGCACAAGGTCCTCTTCTCCTGTCATGCGGAGTTTGCACTTCCAATTGTTCCTTTATGATCTGAAATGCCTCACAGCCACACTGGATATAGGAACAGAAAGCCTTCCAAAAAGCACTTACCACCAACATCCACAAACACAGAGAAGCAGCCACATTAGCAAAAATAAGAAAAAAGGTCAGTTGTTAAGCCTGCCAATTTGAATCTCAGCACCTTGCTTGCAGAAAGCATGGAGTTTACTACACGTCACAGCTGCATCCTTCAGAGGTCTGAAAATATTTTTCTTAGCATGATAAATTTTAAAGAAATCCTGTTCATCTGTTGTAGCAAACATGTTGAGAGGGGGAAGGAAATGTTAGGGCTGTCCTGACCATACCACTAAAGAAGGAACATGTCATTACTGCTTTCTTTTGTGCTACTCCAGAACAGGTGGAGGAAAAAAAAAAAGAACCAAAAACCCCCACAGAAGAGAAACGATCTGCTCATAGGCGTAACAGTCCTTTCTTACTATCCACAATATTTCAAAGTTTTCATATGTTCTAATCAATGCTAAGTCCTGAATCATTAGTGGGGTAACAAGAGCAGAACTGGATCCTCTAAGAATCACTAAAGCTGGACTACACATTCTGTTCAAGGAATAAACACTGATTCACAAATGTTTCAATTAAAATGGATATGATCACTTTCATAACAAGGGAAATGAAGGAGAAGATTACAAGTCCTGTGGGAAGATAACTTCTGGTGCTAGGGGAAAAAGACACAAAGATAACCTGTCCCCAAGTGTCTGATTTAACTCAGCCGAAGGCAGGGACTTCATGCGAGCAGAATGATTTAGCAAAACTCTGTTATCTGATGATGTATTCATACTAATGGAGCTGAACAGTCACTTCTGCCCCTGTAGTCTATGGTGTTGGGGTCAGCAACAGGAGCGCGGTGTCCCACCCTGTCCAAATCTGTCACGAAGGGCAACAAACAGTGTAGCCATGTATTTCACAACACAAAAACGTTTGGAAGGTAAAAACCTGTGAAGCAGAAATTCAATCAGGCAAGTGGCAGAATGCTTATAAAATCATTGGACTTTATTTACCAGTTTTACGCTACTGCATCTTTATTGACCTAACCTAAGCATATTAGCAAACCGCTAGCAGACGCAGAAACACATGCAACAAGCCTGTGTGCTTAGAGAAACACACAAAAAGTAAGAGTACTGTGGGGATCATTTTACTTAGAAGACAGCAGTAAAAAAAAAAAAAAAAGAGGCACGTGAGGCACAAATGAAAAATAATGAGAGCTGTGAGATTTTTCTTTTTAAGCTGGTCATAAAAAAAATAAGCTTTCAACTGACAAGGATGCTTTAAAAAGTCTGCTTTCTAAATTTAACTTTGATATTGAAAAGTCTTGGGTTTTGTTCTTTTGTTTTTTTTCATTAGCGTAAACTTGATAAAAAACGAGGCATGATAATCCTGGCGCTACACATTTTCAAAAGCCATTTTTTAGCTCTAGCCTCTTCAGAGGGTGCAGATAACATTTGCATGGATACAAAGCCCTTGCAGAAAGAATGTTCCTTAAGGGCAGAGCTGGCTGCAGGGTTTAATACAGTAGGAACTGAGATTCAAAATCAGCAGCATTCACATTAATAGCCATTAAATTATTTATTCATATCAGGCTCTGGAAGCCTGTAGAAAGACTAGGGCGTTCTGAAGGCCTCAACTCTCATAAACTTTGTTGCATGACTTACTTTCAGTTACCGTTCTGAGCGACGTACATTCATTTTTACAAGTCCTGACGTACACTAAAGCCTTTTGTTCCTTCGTTCCCCAATTTTGTGAGTGAGGAAAAAATAGTCTGTGCACCCAGCAATGTCCACATCCAGGAAGCAGCTGCCATGGGGCAGCACAGCCCATGCTCCAACGCAGCAGGACGCAGAGCGTGCAGGGTGGAAGAAGCTCCCTGAATTATTTGATCCAGTCCTTTCTACGACATAACAACAATTCTCACCAAAGCTCCATTTATAACCCTCTGACTTCTTTCCCCCACATCTCTACCACAAAGCTCTTTTGGAAGCCAGCTGCTCCAAGAGCTACAAATCTTCTGCTTTCTGCCCAAAATCTAGCCTAAAGCCCCCAGCAACACAGGTGTCAGGTTCAGGGGTCTCAAGGGACTCCTTTGGAAAGGCTCTGGAAGGAAGGCAAGTGGGCTCTTCAAACGAACCGACTGCCTGCACCCCACCAGGCAGCTGACCATGCTGCTGCTGCTGGCCACCTCATGACCATGTGAGAAGCCATGTGAAAAGCATCACATCTTGGCCTGTGAGGCCAGAGGGACAAGCCGTAGGGCCACAAAGAACCTAACCTGAGCTGCAAAAGATGCCAACAAGGCGGTATTCTGCACTAAAAAGTTCTTAGCCTTTTTTCCCTTGACTTGGGTCCTGAGCCCTACTGCTGACCTTGATCCATTTAATTACCTCCATAACCAAATTACACTGTAGCAGAATGTAATTATGCAATCAAGTAATGAGCTATGGTTTTGCTCTTGGTCTTGTATGCAAAGCCACCTTTGAAGAGGGCGATAAAAGAAGTGATTATTATAAAAGGACAGCGCAGCCCCATGTACCAATTACTGGCCATGATGCAGAGGACAATGTCCGCTGGCAACGCTGATCCATCAGCTGCTTTTCGCGGGCAGCTGGCAACCTTCTCCGTGCCGCAGCCTCACAGCCAGCGCTGTGGATTTCATCCCGACGCCAGACATACGCTCACGACAGGCATGCTGTGCGATGGGGCGGCGATCCTGGTACCAACTTCTCCGGTGACTCGTCTCTGTTTCAAACACGTTTATTAAAACTGACTGGAGAAGAGCTGTGCTGAGGCAGACCAGCAGTCGGGCAGTGGCCAGCAGCAGCGCCTAGGGAGAGCCGTAAAACCAGAGCAAACTTGTAGTGAAAGCTCCTCCTTGCCGCCAGGGGCAGGGAGCTTATGCCCGCTGGATGCGGTGACGGTGCCCTGGTCCTCAGGGAATGCATCCAGCTTCCCATGGGAGTGCACAAGCGTGGCGGGCGTTGTGTGCTCAGAGCAGGGTGTGGGAGCTGACGGAGCTCCCTGAGGAGAGGCGAGAAGGGTCTGAGCCGGGAAAGGCATCAGGGAAAGGTTTACGGGAGGGAGGTTTCCTGATGAGGCTCAGCTTGGAAGAGCAGCTCCAGGATTGCTGCCCAGCTCGGGGGAGGCTGTGCCCCTGTCAGATCTCAGGCCATGGAAAATTCATCTGTGTTGCATTAGATTTTGGGGTGGGTAAGAGGAAATGGCAAGAGAGAATATAGTATTTTAGGGTGAAAAGAAATTGCCAAACGCAGTTTTGACTATCCCGATACCTGTCTGTGCGGGCTAGACTCGCACTTACACAAGCAGCTCGGTGGGACAGCAGCAGGATCAACCCCATAATGACACAAGTAATGGTGGAGGTTTGTCCCTTTAGGGAAACAAATGGTGCCGATCGGCAGCACAACTGAATATTTTCATTTACCTCTCTCACACAAGGGTCCTAGGAGGGATGGGGACAGCCCCACCCCGGTGAGGAGGTAAAGGACACAGAGAAACGAGGCCAGTTGCGTAAGATCCTTGGGAAGGCTGTGTCAGAGTCAGAACCTGGATTTTCTGAATCCCAGCCCAATGCTTTCAGTGTAAAAGCTTTTTATCTGCCCTATTCAGGCCAGTATGGGAAGGCACTGGCACGCCAGGCAGAGCAGGATCCACTGCGGCCACAGAACGCTGCCCTGGGCGTCCAGTCTGCAGGAAAGCTCCACTCTACACCACCTTCTGAACCCAAGAGCGCCGGCTCTGAGGGACAATACTGCTGTGGCCCGTCTCCTTTTTTCTGACTCTAGCAGTAGTAGCATCAATATTTGGGAAACATAAAGTCATTCAGCAGCGATGCCGAGCACGTGCACATCAAAAAGCCCCGAAAGGTCCGTGGAAATGAATTCCCTATCGTCAGCAGCAGCTTCTCCCTTGGCAAAGATAAATAGCTTTTTATGTATGCAGTATATGTGCTAGCATGTTCTCTACAGCTGACAATGTTCAGCCTCCAGTGTAACTTGTCACAGCCTGATACGCCTTCCCTTAATCAATGTGGCAAGCTCCTGAACACCATGTGCTTCAAGCGGTGGGCTGCTGTCCCTGTAGGCAAAAGGATGAAGCACACTGTCATTCTTGCTGCCGCACTTCGACACATGCATCTCCTGGTGACCAAAAGCCGAAACAGAGCTGGATGCAGCTCACAGCTACACCAGCACAATCCCTCTAAGCTGTGGCTCCTCAAAGGGCCCCAAGATGAGGTGCTGTGACATCCCTTGGCTCCATGTGAAGACACAAACCAGAGAAAGCGGTGACAGGCAATGCGGGATGGCCACAGTACTTCAAGGGTCTCTTCTTGTCCCAGTTCTAATTGTGCCGTTTCTTGCTGCTCATTTTGAACTGAATAGGATGAGCATCATCCCAGCACAAATGATTCATAAAGCAAACTCCCCCTGCATTAGCTGCTCCACACCCCTATGCAATGCTGGGACAAAGGATGAATCTGTGCAGACAGTGACTAGAATATTGTGGGGTTAGAAAATTTGTGGCCAGATACTCAGGAGTCTTTATAAGGGGAATTGCCTAAAACTGATGATTTATGAAAATCTGAAGACCACAGAGCAGCCGGGGATACCTGAGGTGTGGCAGGCAATCCTGCAGCTCCAGAAGCCCTTTGAAAGCTAAAGGTGTGCACTCAGGGACAGGGCACCGGGGAGATGTGTCGGCATTCACAGGTCATGCAGAACGACTGCACTGACTGCACTTTCGGGAAAAATCTGCTGGAGACAGCAGGGAAGCACAGCGATTTCATCTTCATCATATCTAACAACAGCCCTTTCAGGGATGACCCTGCAGGGTGTTTCTTCTCAGGGCTGTTTGGACTGGGAAAGGGATGTGCTCTCTCCCATGCTTTTCAGGATGCCCGTTTGCTGTAAAATCCCTAAACAACTTGGCTCTTCTCAGTCTCACAATACGGGCAATACCACATCACACCGACTTCTTCCCCTTCCTTCCACTCCTAACTTATATTGTCTTTTTTCCACTTCTGATTCCTCCTTCTCTATTCCCTGGCACTTTGTTTCACCACAACAAGCTTCTGTTCCTGAGCCACAGTTTTACACAAATGAAATCACAAAGAAATTCATCTGCTCTGCCGGGTCCCTTCAGGCCCAGGTCACGCTATGCCATACTCTAAAAACATTTAGACAGAAACTCCCTTCTGTTTCAACTTCAATTGACTGTATAAAGCAACTTCTCTTTGGCCACTTCCATCATACAGAAATGTGAGACAGGAAAAGGGCTTTTTAAGCATAACGAGAAAGGGACATATTGTTCTCCCATGGGAAGCTTCACTGGCATGATGGAGCAAGAAAGTTACGGGACCAAGGTCACCGTCAACGTCTCGTCCCCACACAGAGCGCCTCAGCTGGCAGTCAGCAAGAAATCTCCAACTGCTGCACACGTGAAGTAAGTTTTCATGCAACTGGTTTCGGTGCATCTATTACCCTCTCTCTGCTGCAATCGAGCATCGTGGCACAGAGCAGTGACAGAGAGAAGCCCCTTGGTTGGCAGCCTAATCACATGGGACAAGACTGGAGCTAGGAGCTGTGAACTGGTCCAGTCTGGGCTAAGGGGGCACCTCGTGCCCACTATGGGATGGCACAGGGTTTTCCCAGCCCCACCTGCTCTCACACGTGCAGCCCTCGGTACATAAGCAGCCCTCATCCCCTCCCTTTAGTTCCATTGGCAGGAATTTGGGAAAGAGCCTCTGAAGAAGCAGATATTCAGGCTCTGCACTTCTCCAGCCAGCAGGGCTCCTCCTGGGGGACCTTCCCCAGCTCCGAGCCACCCGCAGGCGAGCAGGGCATCCCCGCAGCCAAGGCCATCCCTACTGCCTTGCAGGCGTGGGAGCACTTGCCGCACCGTGCTAAGGCTTATCCATCCTCGTCACTCCCCTGCAGGAAATACAGACACACGCAGCAAACATATACATTCAGCATGTGCCGGTGCATCAGTACTGTACAGGTGCTGCTTAAAAAGGCTGAATGAGTTCAACACATGCTGCATTTTAGATGCACCAGGCTGACTCCTATGTATTGTGCCACCTACACATGTGCAGCGGCTACTCACGTGGGATTTCTGGAGGTTTGCTACCCTGGATGAAACCTCAGCAACGGCCAAACCTCTCTGCTTCTGCCCAGGGGAAATTTTGGTGTGGAAAAGGAGCGTCCTGTCCTGCTGCCGCACTTCTGCATCCATTAGCCCCCAGGTCAGCCCCCCAACTCCTCCACACCACACGCAACACCCTCGCAACAGCTGGTAAGTGGTGCGGAGACGTGGCTCCTGCCCAAACACATGATGGTTTATTGCTGTTGCTGTCAACTCACTCTGTCAAAAAATAATACAAACGGCAACAGCAAGAATCTTTGTCCAAACAGGTTAATTTCCATGAAAAAGCTGTTTCCAAGGAAGGAAAGAGTTAGAGGCAGCGTGCAGTGACCACCCGTCAGGACCAACCGTGCTCAGAAACTGAGACCCTGAGTACATCGTCGGGACTGAATGGGGTTTGTGCATAATGGTCCCAGTGCGAGGAGGCGCTCAGCGCCCTCAGGAGAAGAGGAAAGAGCAGGAGAGCAAAGCTCACTTGCCATGGGCTGGCTGCCCTCCTCTGCAGCCCGCACGGATGGCAGTCCCAGAGCTGGGAGCGCACTGTGGGCAGCCCCACGATCACACGGAAAAGATAATCGGAAACTGAAACACAAATCAACCTCAAACAAAACACCGCCCTCCCCCTCAGAAGATAATCCCATTGATTTGGCAGCGTGGACTTATATTCACTACCCCACAGCACTGGCACACATGGAGTAATAAAAGCATTTTTTTTCTCTTAATAGGAAATTGCTTTCACAGAACCACCCCACCCCCCCAGCTACTACGTCCATCACATATCCAGCCTAAAAATACAACAACAGATAAGCAAAACGTGCCTGGACCACTGCAAACAGACAGAGGCATCTCCTCTTTTCTGTCTGTACCTGTATTTAAGAGCACATCACTAGAGAAAATTTCAGTAACTCTTGCTCATCAATTCCCACCTTATCCAAACAACAGCCTTCCCAGGACAACCGTGCTGAGATCAGACCTTGGCCTCGGCAAAGGCAACATCGCCACTGCTGAGAGAAAGTAAAATGCTAACCCAGCCCAGGGTCCAGCAGATGCATTCAGGTCCTTGATTCCCATCTGTTCTCCCTTTATTAAAACGATACAGCCATTTGCCACGCACAAAAACCCAAAAACTTAAAAAATTATCTGGGCAAGGCCTGAGGGCCTGGTATGGATGGAAAAGGCAACAGAGGAAGGAGTGTGGCTAGCAGAGCCACAGCCTCCACGTCCCATCACACCAGGTGGCTCTGTGAGAAAGCAGGGGATCTGACAGCTCCAGGAGAAAGCCACATTTTTAATAGAGGCTCTCTGCACAGACAGCAAGTTTGGTGCCAGTGGGTTACGTGGTTTGTGCTTTTTAGGTTTGATTTTGTGCAAATTCATATATGCATAGAGAGAACAAAAGAGGTGTTGCAGTGTGGTCTGCCTGCGAGGATTTCATTGCAGTGTGTGTGTGTCTCCTCATCGCTTGGGGGGCACAGAAACCAGGGACCTCACTCTCCAGGGACTCACGATGTCAGCGTCATCCCTATTCTAAGTAACAGAGTATTTAGAGCGATGACTCCCAACATCAGAATATTTTATTGATGTTGTGGAGACTGGAAAAAACATTGACATGCATCGTCTCCATCTTGGATGGAAGCATTAAGGACATCATCAGGTTCTGAACATTCACCTTGGTATGCTGGTGCCTATGCAAAGTTGCAACCATTTTGGTGTTAGGTGAAGCCACTGGAGGTTGTTCATCGAAGATTTCTACTTCTGCCAGGGAGGGGATAGGTTGTGGCTGGCTGTGCCTGACAGCAGGATTTCCCTGCTGTTCTGTCAATACAGGTATAATATTAATTGCAATTTTCTACGCCTTCAAAGAAGACAAATACACTACCCACAGATGGGTAAAACTTTTCTGATCTCCCCTGACCTTGAAGATCCCTTGGCAAAACTTTCTCCTGTATTTAAAATGCGGTTTCTATATTATTGATGAACCCTTCAGTCATGCCTAGTGAAAATCCTTTAGACATTCAGAATATCGGAGATTGGCTATTTGGACAGGTGACAAGCCCATTTCTGCTAAGCCAATATTTTTCAAATCAAGAGTCACCAAGCAGTGGCAATAAGAGTGAAACAAGATGAGAGCTGGAGATATCACCCCGGCTCCCAGCTGATTTCCTGAGTGTCCTGCCAGCCAGAGTGTGCTTCTGCGCTTGATTAATTTAAATTGGGAGTTTCTGAAAACAAGAAGTGTCACACTCAGCTTCTAATCAGAGCGTAAAGGTCCCACAACTGATCAGCAGGCAGTGAGCGCTCAACCGCACTGCAAGGTACTCATTCTTCTGAGCTCTTTTGCCAATAACGATATTTTCACTGTGCAGCTCTTTAAACCGAGACAAATAACCTCAACAGCAGGGCAAATAACCTCTCACAACTGTGGCTCCCAAGTAATTACTCCAGGGACCTCTGCGCCGTGACAGCCCCACTCCAGGCACAGCCCCCACAGCTGGCTTTTCCCGCAGGATGGAGCTGTAACGGAGCCCAGCGCATCCCACTGGTCCTTCCAGCTGCTTTCCGCGGTCCCTCTACCTGTTCGAGTTTCCATCTCAATTTGGGAAGATGGACTTTTCTTTATCCTGCATGTTCCTGGCCCCAGGCTATCCGGCGACTATGAAAACACAAACCAGTGGCTAACAGAAATGGCTATTACTAAAAGGCTTCTTGCTACATTACTTTTTATACAGACTCTGATTTTACATCAAAACAGCCACCTTTTTATAACGCATGCATGCACACTCAGTAAGCTGTGAAAGTACAACTTTATTACCATGGATTTACCTCAAAGGGCAGAACTGAGCCAAAAATCAATTCAGGTTTGCTGACAAAAAGCAAAATGCTAATACTGGTGTTAGGGAATCAAAATGTCACTCCTTAGCACCTGCATGAATATTAATAACCTCATTTTTTACATAATATTTTCCTTTCCTTTGCTCCACAGCTACTTTGCAGAGTGGTTCGTACCTTTCTAAGTTTGGCCTGGAACCAGTCCATGCCATCTTCTGTGCCAGATGTGGTTGCAGGTCTGAGGGTCAGAGGCCCTTGGCATTAAAATTAATTGATTTTGAGTGGTTCCTTGAATTTTGTCATCGGCTCAGTAATAAGCCCCGGGTTTAATGGCTCCAGATCTGTATATGTAATATCACAGTGGATGGTCACAAGTGGAAATCTGGCCCTGGATTTTTAGACCTAAAAGCATCAGTCTTTCCTACTTTAATGACTGTCATAGACAGACTATACCAGAGTACAGTACATGCTTGGATGCCCATCTCCCAAGGCAGGTATTTAGCAGTTTTGACATGTAGTTCGTTTACTTACTAAGGCTATGAAACAGCTTTGGCACCTAGCTTCCACCGAGCGTCAAAGGGAATTAGGCACCTAAGTCATTTAAGCACATCTGTAAATCCCACAAAGCTTCCATAAGCATCTTTCCACATCCAAACACTATTGGAAATCTGTGCTGTAATGTAGATGAAGTAAAAGATGCGCAAAGATCTATAAGTAATCAAAGTGTTAGTGCTATCAAAGACTTACAAGCGGCTATGATACGTTAAATACACAGAGCTCATCAATAACAACAGGATGTGGGAGGAGGCGCGAACTCTAACGCAACAAAAAATACACAGTAAACAAATTTCCGCATACAAAACTGGATCGTAGATGTTATCCTGGTCCAAAACCATATGAAAATCTTCAGCCTCATCTGAGCAACCAAAGAGACTACGGGAGAGCCACCTCTCAGAGGCACGAAACATTTGCAGCTCTGTTTCGCCTGGTCCTGACGGCCCTGCAGCAAAGCCCGGCAGCACATCATCTCTGCAGTGGAGGTATTACACTTGGCTGTGCTCGCTCTCACCGTTTTCAACTCTTTCAAGGGGAAACGTGCTTCTGTGATTAACTGGGGTTATTAACAGTGCTCAGTGATGTGTAATGCCATCGGTAATCAAACAGGTCTCAGAAAGTGGAAGAGGAGGAATTGAATAGAGTTAAAATACACAGACTGTCTGCAGCCCGTCATCCCAGGTCAGCGGCGTGCCTGTGCCTACAGCCTGCTATGCATATACAGAAATTAATTCAGTGACTGCAGATGTACAGATGAGGACAGAATATGATTCCAAATGTCTTTGCTTAGAAGACACTTGAGCAGTCAAGCATCATTTTAATGTGAAAATACTGCTGTCATATAAATCCCTGACTTCAGGGCCAGAAAGTATCTCTAGAGACCTCAAATCTGTCTATCTGCTCTGAAGCAGGAGCAAATATACCAAAACCAATCCTTACAGATATTTGCCTAACGTGGTCTTAAACGTGCACAATATCTCTAACTACGTGGTCCAGTGCTTCCCGAGCTAGTGAAGTTCTTCCTTCCTTTGTTGTTGAGAGTCAAACCTGTTGTTTTTTGTCATTCCCACAATGGTCACGCAGAACAACCGGTCACAATCATCCTAAGAACAATTTCTGTGTCTGTGAATGCTGCTCTCATGCCTGTCTGTCATCCTTCATGCCTCTGTGCCATACCTGATCTTCTCTCTTCTAAGAAAAAACAAAATAAATACACTCCATCCTCCCAATATTTCATATTTCCCCCCCTCAACCTTAGTGTTTTCCTCTGCACCTCTTTTTTCCTCCTTGCCTTCCTTCCCCCCCCCACCCCCCCATTTTTCCTTTTGTTTTCTTAAGCACAGTGC
>NW_009647955.1:3184052-3203705 GCF_000708025.1 Charadrius vociferus
CAGTGCCCAGAAATGGCTCCAGTCCTCCACCCGAGGAGCAGAATAGCAACCCCTTCCCACTGGCATCCATCCAGAGCCAGGATGAAAGGTGCCTTTTTTATAAGCTTCCCATGCAGCCTTGACTCTTGTTCAATTTGTGATCCGCTGTTAAGTTCCTGTTTCTTTCCTGCAGCGTTGCTGCCTTCGATATTTTTCATTCTCTGTCTGTGCACTTAAATTTTCTTTCTAGAGTATAACTCACAAGAAACTCACATTTACTGAATTCTACTCTATTGATTTTGGACTACTTCTCCAATGTATCAAGATGATACTTGAATTCTGACTATATCCTCCAAAGTTAATCCCAATTTGCCACAATCCACACATTCTTCTAGGAGTATGGCCTC
The DNA here is from genome assembly GCF_000708025.1 of Charadrius vociferus. Lineage (NCBI taxonomy): Eukaryota > Metazoa > Chordata > Aves > Charadriiformes > Charadriidae > Charadrius > Charadrius vociferus. The sequence goes on from NW_009647955.1 coordinate 3,184,439, forward strand.
CTATCACATGCATTGTTAATGAAAACATTGGCTTGAACCAGACTCAAGACAAACTGCTCAAGACTCCTCAGAGTCTGTTCCCCATTTAACTGCAACACACTGCTATGGACTACGGTGATTTTTGCAAGTATGTGTCCTTCCACCTTCATTAATTTAATGCAGCCCCCTTTTGCCCAGATAGGAGTTCCTTGTGGAGAGTTCTCAAAAACTAACATCACTGGGTAGGTGCAATCAGACTGAGAGCAGAGTAAGGCCTGGGTTTTTCAAACTTATATACTTTTTAGATACATCAATCTCTTCTGTTCAGAAATATGGGTTCAGCCAGTTAATAATGGTACTGGAGTGTGAAAAAATCAAGGTAAGTCTATAAAAAGTGGATGGACTTTCCTGCAGCTAATTCTTTATACAGAGCTTGCTTTGCTTTATTCTCCAGCTGCTTAATAGCTATTTCCCTTGGAACGGCCCCTCTGTGTCCTTGCTTTCTCTTCTTTTTTCTAACCCATCTTCAGTTAAATCTTCCCAACCCAGCTCTCCTTTGAGAGAGGGTTTGAAAGCTGTCTAGCTAAGTGATTTGCCCAAAGTGCTCCGCTTGCCAGAGGTGGGCTATGAGAGCTGGGAGGAAGGGCAAGCCCCGAGGGGAAGCAGCAAGCAGGTCCCTGGAACTGGTTCAGATTTTGTTAATGAGCCTTGCAGGTGAGCGGAAGAAGCCAAGTGTCTATTTGGCTTATCAGCAAGGACCCTTTCTAACCTCTACTTGATTGGCTTTTATTGATTTTCAGGATAAGAGAAATTTCTGTGAGATTCTGAGCAATTTTAGGGAACATGCTAGAACGCCGATCAGTTTGGATTCTCCCCCACCCAGGAGCTAAGATTCTCCTATTTGCATTTTTCTCTCTTGTGGGCTCAAGTTTCCCCTTTTTCCAGGGCTGAAGACACACATGTGGCGAGGAGAAGGACTGGATGCAGGAGAGAAATGTCATGTTCTTGAGAGCTGTGTAAGAGAAATCTGGGTGAGCGTTCAAGCCCAGGCACCAGGCAGGATGCTACATGCACCCAGTTCCCCCAGACATGTAGAGATGGCTTCATGTCCAAATTGCTGTGACAACCCCCTGCAAAGGCACGCTGCTGTCTCAGCGCAGCCCCTGGCCCACAGGTCTGGGCTGTGCAATGTGCTCCTGTGGCTCTGTCACACCATCATTATTTGCTGTGTGTTTCTTCAGGTCCAAGTCCCTGAAATAATGAGAGGGTCGTGGCGAAGCCCAGTGGTGATGGTTTTAGAGCCTGGGACCAAGCGTTGCCTGCTCTGGGTTGTAGCTTGTGGGGATGTAAGAGGATACAAGACCTGCCAGGATAATTTTGGAAGGCTGCACAAGGATTGGAAGAAGCCAAACCTGGCCTGCTCTCTCCTCTGTCCTGCCTTCTGGGGAACTGTCGCTAGTCCCACAGCCCCAGGGCAACTAGGTGGTTCACTCCAAAAAAGAGCTTAGGAGCAAGCTGCTATCCATTCAGTGAGAATAACTGGGGAAACTGAGCCAGGGAACACGATGGAGAGCTAAATTATCTGACAGCACACAAATGGGGCAGGGTTGGCAGATTATCTCCGTCCTATCTGCTGGAGAATTTTTTTTTGGTCTACTCTGAATGGGCAAGCTATGGGATGAGATGGGAACACAGGGTTGACCTAGTCTGGCAGTTGTTGTGATTTGGTTTTTTTATTATCACAAGAAAGGTGATTCTTGCTGTGTTTGCCATACTAATGATGCAAGAGGCACCACAAATGACTGAGTTCTGCAAACACCAAAGCAAGGGTTGACATACAGTAACAAAAAATAAAAAGGCAAAGGAGGAAGCTGACAAGACATGCTCTGTTCATTTACTTGACACGAGTAGTTTGGTTTTTAATTATGCATGCCACTGCTTCGCAGGGTGCTGGGGACCATTCCACCGCAGCTTATTCCGAAAAGTAATTTAATTCTCAGTAACAGGAATCCTCACTGCTGCTCTGCCACGGCTTCTAAATCCTTGCTCGAGATCAAAATAGAAACTATCAGCAGCATACGAGTGGACAGGCTCCGTGCAAGCCAGGGAAACATATACGGATACACACATGTGCTACACAGGCACTCACACAGCAACAGTTACCTACTAGTCATGAGGGCTGTAAATCCAATGAAACGATTAAACTTAACTTCAACCACTGGCAAATTCATTTGCAAGTGCATGAAAATGCGTATTTGCACAGGCAAATACATACTACAATGCCTCTGCTCAGCGTAAGTCTTACAGCCTTAAATAGCAGGTAAATTATATTACTAAATATAAGACCGCAGAACTGCAATCTAAGGGCCCTGCAATCAGAGAGGAGAGCAGGGATCCTGTTTCTCATCCTCCAGCAGTCTCAGTCCTCAGCTGGGACAACAGTGTCTAACGCCAGACACCGACTGGCAGGGCAGAACAGAGAGAGAAGCGTACCCTTTGAGCTTTTGATGATTTCTACTATTGTCTGAAACCAATATTTGGGCTCTGCTGAGACTGAGAGGATACTGGTTGCTGAACCAAGGGCAGGGGAGGAAGGAAAAAAATATTTGCAAAAATCTAGTGACATGGTAATTTCAAATCACTGCCTCTGGGCGCTGTGCTAATGAACGTCGGTGCAACCAGTTGTGCAGAGCTCAGCTCAATATTGATCCTGACAGATGAGAAAATCTTTTTCATGTCTAAAAGGGCACAAACTGTCAAAATCATCAAGGACTTCTCCAGATTGTATTTCCCCATTTTTATTTGCCATCAGCAAATACAGTTAATATCTGTATTGGACGCAGACAACTCCAGCCACAGACTGTATTTTTTGCATGCAAGTTCTCTAACTATATGTAGGAGTCGCCACATCAGATATGACCTGGGGGGTGTCCAATAAAACATCCCTCTCTAAGCAGCACAAGCAGCTTCAGAGAGCGTGCAAGTGCTCCCACCATGGCAGTAATGGCATAACTTGCCTCAAGAAAAATTTCCTCTGTAGCCTCAAAATTTAAAGGTTGGCTTGAATAAAAAGTCATTGCATCAATGCAGCTCCTGGGGAAGCCAAATCCTCAGCCACAGCATTTTTGAACTTCCATGTCCTACCACAAAGCAGTTCATTGCAGAAAAGGAGATTGAACTGATGCATAAAAAGGTAATAGATTTTTAAGTAATAGAAGGGAAGATAATGTGGCCTATAAAGGGCCATCATAAAAAATGTCACACACTGACCAAGGACAGAAAATGACACTGGCAGGTCTGCCCAGACACGTCGCAGCTGCAAGGATTAAAAAAAAAAAAAAGGCAAAGAAATGTCACCACCCCATCAGACCTGTCATTGGTGTCCACGGGACCGTGAGTTCCGCAGCTCCATGTGGACATCCCCACTGCAGGGTGGCCCCATTCCCGCAAAACGCGAGGCTCTGCCTGAGGAGTTTCTCCCGTCCCTCCTGAGCAGGAGCGGGACGGCTGGATTAACCTCGAGCAGCACGTTTGATGTGCACGGAAACCCTGCCAAGGCAGCCTGTCACTTATTAAGAACATTTGTCAAGGTTGTTAAACAACCTTGACAACAAACCCAGAGGCAGCAGCAGCAGAAGGGGGCCTGCAACGCTCCCTGGATTTGCTTTATTAAATGTATCCTCATTTGATTCAAACATCATATGAACCGGCTGGGATCTCTCCTGTCTGATGGGGAAGGTTTGGGAACCGCAGCCTGCGCAGGTGGCTGGTTGTCACCTATGGAAAATCTTCCTAAATCCTCCCAGGAGAACACCCACACATGCTGGCAGCGCACCTTGTTCCTTTCCAGTGCCTCGAACCCTCTCCTCTGCCCCCGCCCCGGGGTTTTGCGAGGAGGATGCTCCCTCTCTTTTCAGTCCTCCCATCTGCTGGCGAGGACAGGCCAAGGGGTGGCTCCTCAGACGCGCTCGCTAGTTTGGAGGCAGCAGGGCTGGATTAACTTAGCAAGGAGGGAGGTCGCACCTGACAAGTCCCCGCAGCCCACACTCAGCACCCACCCTCCTGTCCCCATCCCCACCAGGGCTACAGCCAGCCCTGCCCACTCGGAAACGGGGCTGTACGACTGACTTTGGGATCTCCAGAGTACACACACATCTCATTTTCTCAGGCTCTTCTTCAGTGGAGCTAATGAATGACAAATAAGCAAAGCGTAGCATTGCCCAAAAAAAACCCCAACCCAAAGCTTAAAAGAAACTCCTTCCATTGAAAAGTGCTTCATCAAAATCAAAATATCTGTGCCTTGCAGAGAGTTCCAGTAGGAGGTCTGAGGTGTGGGTCTGCGCCCCGGCGCCCTCCCCGCGTTTGGGTGCCCCAAGCGGAGGACAGGCACCCCGATCTCATCTGCTCTCCCCAAACTGTTCCCAAGCTCTCGCGCTTGTGTGGCACCAAGAGCTCCGCAGAACTGAACGATTTTCCAGCTGCTCCTTATCATTTTGCTCATTGGAGTCTGGAAAGCCGCTTGATGACAGGCAGGAAGAGCCCTCACAAGGAGGAGGTTTCGGATAGCAGAGATGCTCTAGGCAAAGACTTAACCTGACCTACTGCCTGGCAGATGAGGCAAGACAAACAGAGATGAAACAGTCCCGGCCATGAGAGTAACCACTGCACATCAGGTAGTCCCAGAGGTTTGTCCCCATGCTCCTCTTCAACACAGACTGTTAGTTAGTAAGATATTTTTGGTTACTTTTCCTTATTCTTTTTTCCACATAGCAAACAGCTGCTGGGAATAGCTATTAAGAAGCTTTCCCAGTACAAAACATACCACTTTTACTTATGCTTTTATGTTCTATTCATAAACCTGTCAGCAACAAGTAATGAATGGTGTCCTGTCCACCGACAGTGCAGAGGACCAGGACTCAGAACATGGGTGATACAGAAGAGATGAAGCAATAATTTCCCTCTGGCTATATAGGGTGGGTTGAGAGTTAATTAATTCGCAGCTCATAAAGTTGTTTGCAGTGTCTGAGTACATTCAGCTATTTAGTATTAGGGATTAATACATACTGTAACAACAGGAGGCCGGCAAAGGTTTAATTAACTAAACTATTAGCATTATTTTGGTCCACGTATGAGTAGTTTAGCTGTATTGCTAGAAAATTCTGGGCATTAGCGCGGTTTATGGCTCACTATATGAGCTCAGTTCTGCTCCCCCGCACATGCCTGTCCTTGTTTCTCCTCTCAAAGTTAGCCTGAATGGAACCATTTTCATCAACTACAGACAAGGAAATCAATGTAATAGTACGTGTGTGAATGATATCTGAGGAATTACATATTTTATGAACAGAAGAGGCGGGCAAGTGGATTCTCTGACGGATATATTCTTCTAGATAAAGGATCTGTCTGTGTTTAGAACATCCTGTTTGGGAGAGAACAAGAGCTACTAAATAATATTCAGTCAAAATGTTCTGAGCTTTGGTTTGCATTTATATAAAAATATTGTTTCTTTATGCAAAGTTCAAACATGATGTCTCATTTCTATCTCCTGTAGTCATAAAATTAACGCTGCTATTGTGGCTTTTGGCATTTCCTATTACATCCTTTAAAACCGATCTTTTTAGAGAAGCATTTTGTGGGACTCGGGGTGGATATTCTGTGAATCTATACCTAATAAAAATCAGTGACATAGTTACTTGTAATTGTAAAAGAGCAAACATGAGGAATATGGTGTACACCTCTCCCCATTTGTTCCTAGGACACTTTGATGCCTCACAGAGGTGATACTGAAGTGCCTTATGTCCATATTCCCAACTTTTGAGACAAGCCGAATTCCTCTTTCTAGATGTCTTACTCATTTCTGCCCGGCTAAGCCGTTATGGTGGTTAGTGGGTAATCACAGCCTCCATCAACCACAGGAGTTGTAAGTCAGGTCAGGAGGTCACAAGGGAAACCAGCTGACTTCTTAGATTTATTGTTATAATTCTTGAAGACTTTGCATATGCCAATTTTCATCCTGACATGGAACACCAACACCTGTGTGCAGATCCATGCAGATCCACCACAGAACAGGAAGACCTCTAGAAGGGGGACAGAAATCAAACCTTAGATCAAGTTTAACAGGTAGTTTGATATAGAAAAACCTGCAGGACCCTTCTCTCAATGCAGGTAAGGCTGAAAAAAGACAGATTATGGACTTCTGAGGGCTCTTCCATCCCAATCACTCTGAAGATTGAGCTATCTCCTCCCTTGGCAGGAAGGGGAACAATGTTCATGTCAGTGATGAATCAGCCTCAGCACACAATGAAAAGAGATACTGTTTTGTTTTGCTGAGCTTTATTATGTATGTATCAGGAGAAATCTTAAGGCAGGATGAAAAACTATTCTTCTTGATGTACAACTAAATAAATATCTTTGGGTTTAAGACGCTTTTTCTTTTCTTTATGTCTTTAAGATTGGACAATTTAAAACTAACCCAGAGTGTATAATGATTGGAAAATATTCTTGAAATGCATGATGAATCTAAATCGACATCATCTGTCTCAAATCAAGAGAAAGTCATTGGTGGCTGCAAGAGGGATCTGCAAAGACAGGAGCTGCACAGCTGGGCCAAAGTGCTGCAGAAATCTGGGAGTTCAGCATCTGGGTCTATGTTCACACTTTCCAAATGAGGTCTATATAAGCTCAGTATAGCGACAGCTCTACAGAACCACACCACCTCTCTCACTTTAGGCTAGATCAATATCACTATAATGGAATGGCAACTTTTTAAAAATGCCTTTGCATTCACCCAAATCTCAGCTCTCATTCTCCCCCTGGATATTTCAAACCCAGGAGCATGAACTGAGTACAAATGGATGCATGTAAGATGGCTGCTTGAGTTCAGGAAGGTGTGGAAGTGTGGCCCAGTGAAACGTGAATTCCCACCTCTCAGAAGTGCATGTGAAGCTCACATTGCAGGGAGAAGGTGGAGGGCTCTTCCCACTTGCAGTACTGTGCCAAAAATAAAGTAGTCCCATGGGAGGCCACCACACCACCATGCTGGGGGACAGAGGCGGTGTGAAGAGCAAGTGGAGTATGCAAGGAGAGGCAGTAGGAAGACAAATATTGTGCGCCCTTAGTAAGTCCATCGGGGGTACTTGGCAAGATTTTTTTCCACTTATCACCTAAGCTGAAACAAGGTCCTTGCACTCCTTCATCTGAACGTCTGTAACAGTCTGATCCACTCCCTCTGCTCTGAATGCCCCCCCGAATGAGGAGACTCTAAATCCAGTGGCTGTATCAAGCCTCAGGAAGAAAATCAAATCACTGATCATCCAAAGTGACTTCTGTTACCCATTCGAGGTCACTAAGGCTTTTTTCCCCTTCCATTTTTTCCATTCATTTTAATGTTTTACATAAACCAGCTCCCATTTCCACTGCATCTGACCAAGTGGGAGTTCTAGGCTCTTTATGATTTCTTTTTAATCTTGTATTTTAAATAGGAAAGTGGTTTTAATGGAGAATTGGGATTCTCAGCTAGCGGTGGATGAGAAGGAATGGAGCAACCAGAGGGGCTGCCAAGATGGCAAGCGGGGAGAAAACGCATGTCCCATCCCAGAGGCTCAATCACGGGAACTAAGTATGGGGACTGCAGAGGCCCCTTCCAGCAGCAGTAAAAAGCCTCCTGAAACCTCTACAGAAATTACAGGACTTTATTGTTATTTAGGCAGTAGTATTAGCATGTATGGTGTTTTACACGTGGTACAAAGAGACACCAGACCCGAACTGTGGGTTGTCCCGCACTGAGGCAGGGAGGGGAGCTGGCTGCCCTCCAGGTTCAGCAAGATGGACCGACGGGATGGTGTAGGCTCTCACCGACACTCGCTGCACGCAAAAGGCATGGCCAGCCCACCATGTCAGGACATGGCAAGCGTACTGCAGCTGGGACAGCACTTCACTCTGCCACTTGGTTTTACCCTGGATGGGGACAGAGTCCCATGCTGATGAGAGAAAAATCTATTACAACAGCTTTTGCAATAAAACCAGAAAGACGATTTGAAATAATGTGTAATTTTGCAAACTGGTGGGTCACTCCACTAGTGCTTTGTTTGGAAACTTAAGCCAGTTACTGCTCATGGGGTGATGAAAGATGAGCGGCAACAGTTTTACGGAGGCCAGTCTTCAGGATGTGTCTGTCTGCCTCTCCAGGCACCAGCAATGGCCACATCTAGGGAAGACAACCTTGTTCCTCCAGAACAGACAACATATTTTTCAGTTTCCTCCTCAGCCTTGACTTCAGGCTCTCAGTACAAAAGCAGTATCCCTCCCTGACACCATCTGACAACCAGATCTGCAGATAAAAATGGCCAGCTTTTTGCCACAAGTACAAAGAAAACATTAAAAGTTCCCTTCATACTTGAATTTTCATGGGGAAAAAGAAAGAGGAGTCTTGAAATGAATGAGGATGAGCTGCTACGGACGGAAGAAGAAAGTAATCCCAAAGAGCATTCCAAACTGCATTGCTTAAACTTACATTTCCTTGACATGAAAACCCAGAAAAAACATTCAGCTAATTCTCCTTTGACAGCCTAATATTGATTTTAGACTAATTCTCTATATGTAAATGAAGTCATTAAAATCCCCTATTCTTTGCAATTAGTTTTTTATTGTATTTTTCTAAGAAGCCAAGCCTTTGAGATGGGCAAGAGCAAGAAGAGATGGTTAGGAAAGATGAAGGGGTTTTATGCATCTCCTTGATGCTTCACTAAAGTATCTCAAACAAACTGAGATACAAGAGATCCATCTGTAAATCCTCAGCCATGTCCCAAAGGAATCTGATTTGAATTAGTTTACCAGCTCTTTTTCCATCCAGCAATCTTGCTTTTACCTTTCTTTCACTTTACTCTCTAGCCTTAAGAAATATAAAATGCTGCACAAGATTTAACTGCAATAATACTTTGGTCCCAAGGATATGGCAGGGCTAAATTTTGCCACTGTTTTGCTCTCCAAAAGAAACAAAACGGTGAGATACGCAACAACCAGAACACAACACAGCACAGGGCTGCAGGGCCTCACATCACAGGCTGAACAATCGCATACATGACAGTGGGAGGGCACCACCAGCCTTGCTAGGAAAGGTTTCTTTTTCTGGGAATGTCTGGAATGTTCTTGGTTCAAAGCAGGACAAGATACTGATGCATTAACCAGTCAAAAAAAAAAAAAAAAAAAGTCAGGAAAGGGAAAAATGAAAGTGGAATCAGTCACAGCAGAAAGGACATTTTCAATCAAATCATAATGTTATGACATATCAATGCCAAAATGACTTTTTTTGTTTCAATTCATCTAATTGAAAAATTATAACATCCCGTCAATTTGTCACTCTCCCTTTGAAAAAGTCTAGTTCTATGAAACTCAGATTTGCCAACTAAAAACTGTATTAGATGAAAGAGTGGAAGTAGCTGTCTGCATGACCTACTCTGACCTGTGGATTACACTGAGCATGGCTTCATGTGGCATCAGTGCCTGTAACTTTCAGAGAGCTCCAGTTCTCATTGGGCTTGCTTAAACTGGGAGTTTAAAACAGGGGTTTGCACTTTTGCAGCATCTTTCGTCCCAACATGCCTTATAAATTATACACCTTTTAATGAAACGCATCCCTGCTGGACGAAACATGACAGTAACACACGCTATCATCTATGGTCTGGTTCCTCGTACCTTCTCAGGTCATTTATATTTGAAGGCAAAGTGCCAGCTGGTCAGAAACATGTTGAACAGTTATACAAGTTGGGACAAGAGGGCCTCTCTGTTTTCATCATACCCGTGATAATATCACTATGTTCTGTGAATATGCTATATTCTATTTGTGTTCCTCACTAAACCCAAGCCTGCCTGAAAAACGAGTGGAGCCTGTGTTAATATTGTATGACACAGTACATTAACAACAGACAGAGAACCATTTCAGTGTACCCTACACAGACTGAGATGAAGTTCTCAAACGCCAGCCTGGCAAATGCAACATCCTTTTAGTGTGTATTGTAAAAGGGCAATAAATTACAAACGTCAATATGGATAGTAGAAATCGGAGCCTGTGGGGCAATCTTGTGCTGAATTAAAACAACTATCTCCTTGACTACAGCTGAGGGAAATGGCAGTGGCATCATATTTCATTTTAATAGACTGCAGAGAGATTTGCCTGGGGAGAAATCAAAGCGACTTGATTATCCCATCGTGTTAACTAACATCTTACCACATTCAGGCTCTGTCCCTAAACCAATTTAAAACCCTACTATAAGAGGCTTTCAAAAGAGAGAACTGGGTTAAAACGCATTCAGAATAACCCCTCTGCTTTTACCCTTCATCCCATGGTGATACAAGCAAATGTCCAGGTAGTTTTACGCTTTGTAGCAGAAAGAGGAGCGCGGACAAGCACTAGAGTAAGGCATGACAGCGCAGAACCTGATGCCGGCAGCCTGAATTCAACCAAAATTCTTGTTGTTTGGGATCCTGTGAGGACTTGGGTGCAGGGTTGAACCGAGGCTCTGTCCAAAACGCTGCACCACCTTTGACTAAAACTCTCCACTACCTTCTCCCAGTGCTTTTGCTTTCTGCCTTCTGACTTCCCTTGCTCTCCAGGTGCAATTGCAAACCTGGAGGAGAAGACGGACTCATGAAACCTCTCAGCTGCTTACATCTGCTTGCTGCAAAGATGAACCACTCTGTCCAGTAATTCGTAGTGGCTGGTGACTGAGATTCACGGTCTGCAGTGGTTTACATATGATTTACAAAGGGGTGCAGCTGCACAGGCTGGGCTGGTTTCTCCGGGGGCTTGATGGACCTTGGCAGCAGAAGCCAAGGAGGTACTCAGCTGGCCACCCGAAGCAGTCATCCACTGAGGAACAGCTCTCTGTGTCTTCAGTGGAACTCCCCACGCCTTTGAGGTTTGATGCATTTGTACAGAAAAGCCCAAGGAAGTGTTTTGTGATTACGAGAAACAGTAAAAAAGATTTTGCTAAAAACAGAGTGTTTATCAACCAGTTTCAGAGGAGGGAAGACAGTGTTATGTCTTGATATTTCCCTCCAACAGGCAGAAGAGAAATAACTGAAGGGAAAGTTTGATGCTCTCAGACACTGGTATTTTTCATTCCCTGCAATCTAAAACTCAAGAAATGTGGGTTTTTTTCTAACAAATTAACATCTTGGCTTGACTATTTTCGACCCCAAAATTTTCACTCAGATGACTTCTCCTTTTTCAGACAGCTTCTTTTGCCATCTGCAGCTGTCAAGGCCAACCATGTGGCTAGTCCTGTCTTTGAGGGAGCAGGAGGGAACCAGGACACAGGTGGTTCCTCCATGCTACGTCCTGTCAGCTCATGTACAGAAAAGACAGGATCTGCGCCAGTTTCTATCGCCGTCCTTCTATACATCTATTTTCGTTCTTATGCAGCATCCATAACCATGACAACTGTCTGCCTGCCCAAACTATCAGACATATGCAGAAGCCCTCTGGTTGTCTAGGCAGCAATGTTTCTAAAGAGGAGACCAGCTGAAGGAGAGCCTGGGCTGATGTCTCCAAACCGCGCTGCACAATTCAGCCCATTTAATGAAGACAGTGAGTGGAAACAACGCCACGTATCCCACTAACGTTATCCCACTGCAACAGTGGTTCCCTGCAGCAAGAAGAAAGTCATAAGCTAATGTCACAGCAAAGCGCTTCCAACACTTTCTTGCGGGCTCGGCTCAGCTCATCACCATGACCACGATGACTCATGGAATCTCTTCCTTGCAGAACATTTTGGAAAACACAGGAGCTGGCCAGGTCCAAGGTCTCCGAGAGCAACGGCAAAGGGAAATACCCTATATTTGGTCTCATCCTTATCTCTACCAGTTAGAGAATGCCTTAAAGCTCAAAGCACTTTCAGAGTATATTGCTACGTGGCACTGAGTAGTCCACAGAGCATGTCTGTCTTAGTTCAGCTCCTAAGCATAAACCGGACTCGACAAATCTGCAGAAGAGTTTCAAACATCCTCCCTACAGCCCTGGGCTGCTGGTGTAAACTCATAAAAGTCTTTTTTCTTTGCCAGAGTCATCCTCACTTTTCTACTTCCACATTTTTAGACACATCCTGTTGGAACACAGAAACTGAGCTTGTATTAAGGCACTGCTATCTGTAACAGGACAGACCAAGGGCAACAAAATAAACTGTCAAGAAACTGAGCAAGAGAAGGTGAGCATGACGAGGAGGCGCATACTCCATTTGTCCCAAGCTTTTTCTCTTCCATCTACTCAGCAAAGATAGGCTAAACTGACACACGGGCTCCAGGATTAATCTGTTCATTACACTTGAGCAGAGGAAAGAGGTACACAAGGAGGAAACCTGCCGGCGATGGATATCTTCTACTGCCGGTACTGACACTGGGAGAAGTAAGAAATTCTACCTTGTGAGACTCACACCAAATTGATAAATGGCCCAGAGTTGCTATCCCGGATTTTCTCGGTTAGATTTGCTGGCACAGGCCGTGCTGTCAGGGAGGGCACTTTAGAAAATGGGATGGCGATCCATCAGTTTGGCACTGCCACAAATCTCCCTCAAACCTGAGCCGCGAGGTGGAAACGTGGGACCAGTGAGGAGGCTAAAGGGTGACACAGTTGCTGGGGACTACCCGCAGCACGGGTTTTGCTATGCTCGCATCTTAGGAGTACCACTTAGGAGTAGGCTGTTTTCCACTTTGTTATCATGCTCATATAAAGGCAGAACCACAGCCTTAACTGCCAGAGTACCAGTGCTTTCCACTCTCTTAGGTCCCATTTATCTAATGGTGTTCATCCGTGCAGTGCTGATGCCTCAGAATTGCACTGCATTACCGAATTTTGCTGTTGTAGGTGAAACTATTATTAAGGTTGTCTGACAAATCCCATGATAACCCCCTGTTTTCAGATGCTTATAACTTTGCCAAGTTTTAACAGTTTGACTGATAATTTCAACTATTGCAAGATGAATTCACCTGGAAACTTTCAGCCACGACAGCTCATACATTTCCAGGAAAAAAAAAAGTAAGAAAAAATATGTTAATTCTGGTGAAGTTTTCTTGCAGAGACATCCCTCATCCTCATCCTTCGGAGTAAAGAATATTCACCCAAGCTTTAGCTAAGCTGATGATCTGTGAAAATGAGCAGTTCACACATGAGTACAGGGGAGATGTGCTATAGTTCAAGAGCTGTTATTTCCTACTGATTCTGTCCAAACTGAATGCATTCCAGTGAACAAATTCCTGGCAATTTCAACTCTGGATGGTTACGGGCTGTGCCAGGACTGCTCTGAATTGACAGCAGAGAGATTTCTTTTCATCTATCTTCTCTGCTGGATCCTGACAAAATGGAGGAGTTGGCCAATTTGAATACAAATGAGAGAAAGCTGGACCAGCAACCAGAAAGAGAGACAAAGGGAGAAGTGGGGAAAATGAGGAAGGCAAGAGGTAAAGCGGGACTGACTGGGCAGGGATCAATAACGGGAGCTACTGAGATTATGCAGTTTCAGAGGGTAAGACGAAGGAAGAATTAGCAAAAAAGGAGACTGCTAGGAAGAAAGAAACCAGACCAGGAAGAAAGCAGGGCTGGGTTGGAAGGGAAGACCGTTGACTCTCTTAGTCCAACCACTGATGTTTTCTATGAAATGGAACATTTCCCCCAGGAGACACCAAAACAGCCTAGGCTCAATACATCATACCGCCTGCTGGTTACGCCACTCCTCTGCAAGTGCTGAGGCCTCTGTTCAAAACCCTGATCCACTAGATATTTACTTACACGAAGTCAAAGTGTGCAACCAAAGTACCAGGCCCAGCCCTCCCAATGGCTGCTGTTTCATGTGGTCTCTGCTTGGAGATGCAAGTCTCAGTGCTCCCAGTGGACGAGGGTCCCCCTTATCCTGATAATGACTTCCCCAACAAGAAGTGAACACTGCCACACGCTTCTCCTCCAGAATTTTTGCTTCTATCGAGTTTTGTCAAATCTTTTTCCATCTCAGGTAAACCAGGGAACATGGCCTGAATTCTCATCTATTCTCAGAACAGCCAACAGATACGGAAGAAGATGGGAACAAAATTTTTAAATTAATATTTATACCTATTCACCTTCAAAAATGACACCTAACCCTTACACAGGCTTCTGGGGAGGAAGAGCACAATCCACACGCGGCTTCCCCTTCCCTGCAGTCAAACTAGGACAGTTCAGGACAGAGCCCACCACTCCTGCTCACAATTCGGGACCGTACCAAGGGAACATCAGTAGAAACAGCTTCCTCCAACACAGCAAACTTTGCCATCCAGCCTCTTACACACTCCCTTGTCTAATGCACATAGGTCTGAACTGCAGAATACTCCTAGCTGAGCTTGATATCATGTTTTCTGCATCTTCTGTCTTCACTGGTTGCTTTCCTACACAATTAACTCACCAGGTGGATATTAGCAAGAGGAAGAAAAACAAACCAGGCTGACTTAAGTACCTTAAGTAGAGCAGGAAATCGCTGGTATCCATAAACTCAGCAACTTGCAGAATATTAATCACCAAGCCACAAGCGAGATGAAAACATCATAAACATCTGTATCTCTCAGCAAAGAGCAAGGGAACAACAGAAGATGCGAAGTGATGAGCAGGTGATTAACTTCATTTAGCTAGGGGAAAAATTAACAGTTTTCTAAAACAGTGTTCAGGTGGAATTGCCAGAGCAGCTCTCAGCCAAGAGCATCTCCCTTTCTAAGCCCCTGTTGCTATACGGATAAAAGGTCTGGTGCACGTAATAGTTCCTGCAGGTTTCTTGCTCTCTAACAAATGAGTTGGGTTCAGGCACCAGAGAGCAGCCCAGCTCTCTGGTCATAGGACTCCACTTTGCCTTTGCCTAACAAGAAGAAAGCTCTCCCACACGGCAGACCAAGGCAGGATTTACAAGCCCTCTCCCATAGCCGTGGACATGGCCGAGGGATGGAGACTGCTGGCTATCGCTCTCAGCAAAGCCTGTGCCATGGGCGCGACGGGCACTTGCTGTGCACCCAGGCTTGTCCTGCACACCGGAGATGGCCGGGGCACAGAGAGGAAAAGTCCCTCAGTGATACGTATGTTTAACAACAGGAAAACAACTTAGGCCATTTGCACAGGTTTACACTGCAACACCCTTTGGTAGCACCATGACCCATGTTTTATAATTTCCATCCTTTTGCGTGTTCCAATTCACAGGCACCATCCTGCAAAAGTGCATCTACAAGCACTTTTGCAATTTTCCAAGGCAATACTTACAGGGCTTTTGCCATTTATAATTTGCTCCTCGATGTCGTTTATAAATTACTTCCATTTAAAAAAACAATCTCACCATAATTGGACTTTTAGCTATAAAAAAATGGCTGTTACAAGACAGAGGAAAATTACTAGAGAGAAAGTACCCTTCTGGTTCACACTGTCCAGTTCCTGGCAATATCTCATCATCCCTTTCATAAGTCCATCAAGTTTCACTTTTAAATGAGTTATTGGGTTGGAGTCACTGCCAGGCAGTGACCATTTGTTCTTGTGCCAGCTTTGGTCTTCAGCATAAACATCGCTGGTATTTACCCCCTGGTGTTAATTTATACAGTAATTATAATGCATTTTCATCTTCCATTTTGCTGGGGACTAAACAAATCAGTTGAATGCAGATCATATGAAAAGACCTTCTTTGAACTTGCTCTGCTCAATCTTTTTAAATACAATTAATCAGAAATGCATGCACAAGTTAGGCTGGGTCTTCCTGACGATGCCTTTAGCGCTCCAGTATGCCCTTAGCTCTCTACAGGTCATCTGTGCCCATTACAACTTGCACTGTCATTCGGCATTTTCTGAGTTGCATTTCAGGAACGGTTCATCGTTGCCTGATGTAAACAACACAGCCAAGGTTTAAACTGTCGTTTCCAGCAAACTTAACTCAGAGCACAAATTCTTATTATCAGGCCAAATTCTCTAATATCCACTTAATATGACAACTTTTTGTGTAACTGGTGTTTCTGTAACTCCAGCCCCTCAGAATTACCCAGTTCTTCCTGTGCAATATTCCAGCTGCCGATTGCAGTGGCAGCATCTCCCAGATGCGGCTTCATCACACGCTTCCCTCACCCAAACTTCAGCAGCTTTGCAGCCAGGCCAGACGCACCCTTGCAGCACAACCTGTTGTTTATCTCCACTGCAGGGATCCTCACTCCCTTTGCAATCCTCTCTTCTGCTAATCCTGCCCTTCCCAACTGGCCTAGTAACGCATGTGACATGATAGCAAACGCTCTACTGAAATCCAGATAAATCAGATTTACTGCACTCCCTCTATCTAGAAAGTCAGTTATTTTGTAAAGACCAGTAACACAGTAATCTATACAATCTACTTTTATTAAACTCAGGTTATGTTTTATCTCATTATCTCCATCGTTTTAAATGATGCTTCCCTTTTTGGATAACACTGAAGTCAAAAGGATGAGCCTGTATATGCCCATAATGCTTATTTTGCTGATTCTTAAATAAAATTCCAGCACTCCCCAGTATGAAGTACATTTCCACAGAGCCTTCAAAAAATCGTACGTCAACAGACTTGCCGTTTGGTATGTCAGATCCTTCAGCAGCCTGGGGCACTGTTTCCTCCTTAGATGCAGTTGCTTCATTCTTCTTAATAGATACTCGCTTTCTCCATCCTCTCTGGCAACACCCTCCCTGCTAAGCAATGAAGAACTCTATTCCTTCTGTTCACATATTTGGGGATCCCTTTAAATCACCTTCAGTCTCTGCTGGCTCTTCACCACAAATCAGGTCTACTTTCTTGCTTTGGTTTTAATGGCTAAACAGTGGTTTACTACTATCTTTTTTCTTTTTCCTCTCGCTCTCCTTTTTCCGTGTGTGTGTGTTTTCTAACTCCTCTTCATACTTGCAATTCTCGTTTCTTCCTTATGCTTTCTGACCAGACAGCAATAGCTCTCTGTTCTTCGCCAAATCACATTTTGCATTTCTGTGGACTTCCTGCCTGCATCAAATATCCCCCTTTTTAGCTTTCTTGGTGTTTGGATTTTATTTTAAATCTGTTAGACTAAACATCTTACCCTACCAGACTTTTCCTTTGTCTGATATATTAATTCTACAGTTTTTTTCCTCTCTCTCAGAGACAAAAAAAAAAATATCCAAGCCACTTTTGCATTCAAGTCTGGAGCACTACAGCCTAGTTTGTGTCTATAACTAGTTTCCTTCGCTTTTATGAAATAGTAAATCTTAGTTACAGTTGAACGTTTAGCCTTCCGTTTAATTTAAATTGAAACAACTAATGATCTCAGCTGAAGGCTGCTTTCTATGTCTAAGTCTTCTATAATAATCTCAATATATTGCAAATCTGCATTGCTTTTTCTTAGTTTAATAACTATTTGGAAAAGAAATCCATGAATTATCACATCCTGGTATATCTGGGCCCAGCATTAAGAGCAGTATTTGTTCTCCAACATCTATTTGGAGAATGAAAATCTCTCAAAATGACATCATTTCTGCTCATTTTTCTCTCACCAATAATATGAAAGAGATTTTTGAGTCTCAAATATGCCTTAATACAGTGAAACACATTTTTTGTGTGCTTGAGTTTAACCTAGAATAATTTCATCACAAAATTACAGCCAAATCTCATTAAAGCAGGCTGACTACGTATCTCTGCACCTCTGCCTTCGGGAGAGCACGTTTGAAAAAATTCTGACAGTTCATATCCTGCTTATTCCTGCTGAAAGAGGGACTTATTTTCCGTGTTAATTCCAATTAAAATAATTAAACTGTGCAAGCCATTGTGAGATAGCGAAGTTCTGTACGCAGCAGTGCTATTGGTGCCTTCAGCTGCTAACCCTGGGAACCAAACAGTCCGCGAGGAGCAGAGGGAGAGGTACCCACCCCGCGCCGTGAGCCAGAAATCCCTGTCTGCTCCTGCTGCTGATGGAAATCCGCTCCGAGGCTCAGGGCAAGGATGCCTGCTCCATGGCACGGCCACCCTGGGCTGGAATCAAAGCAATTTGGACTCCCCTTCTCCCCCAGTGTTATTATAAGCCCACTTCAATCATGCCGATATAGATCCAGACTGACTCGCGCAGCGCTGCGGTGAGTAATTCTCACTTTTCCCTGGTGAAAATAGAGCTGGGGTTGTCCTTTCTGCCTTCCCAGGGAGATGAAGAAAGGAGGTGCCGAGGCATCAGACTGAAACACGCTGCTCGCATCTGTTCTGATGGGCAGCTGACAAGCTGGGACACATCCTTGCCCGCACCCCTGCTGCCTTTTTCAGGTTTCCCACGTGCCCTAAGCAGAGAAGCCCTGTCCCCCAAGGGGAAGCGAGGGGTGTCGGCAGAGCAGCCCCCACTGCCTCAGTCACCACCGCGCTTTAAGTGGCACAAGAGGTAAGTAGCAGGCGGTAACTGAGAAGAGTAAAAAAACCCTAATACAAGGTCACAAATGGAGGCCAGAGAGCCAGCATCCAGAGTGGGCACAAGGAGATGCTCGTGACCCTCAGCCACAAATAGAGGAAAAGGAAAACAGCCACGTTCCCCTCCCTGCCACGCTGGAGCCCAACAGTCACAAGTCAAGGATGGTGGCAGGTGCTGTTCCCCTAACGAGCTGGGAAAACACCAGCATCACCTCAGAGCTAGAAGTCTAGAAACTCCTTGAACTAGTAGTTTTTAAGATCAGATGCGCCTACGTTAGACATGCACGATGAATCCCAAATCCAGCAGCCTAGAATATATGCAGCGCAAACCAGAGCAGGTGCTTCCAGGAAAAGCCAACAGGTATAAAAGGTGGGTTAAAAGAATACTGTCATCACTGAAATGAAAAGCTGCCAAGAGATCTAACGCAGCTAGGATGGAAATGCTGCCAGCATCCTTCTTGCAGGAGGATTGCTGCAGGCTTTCCTCAGTTCTGTCATTGGGCTTCACAGCAGATCCCAACATCTTTTTTTCCAGAGAAGATGGTTAAGAAGCAAAGTGGCAGCTTCAGGGCATTTTTCTTAAGCACCTTCTACTAATAGTTCATTTGTGAGACAGACAGTTAATTAACACGCACTCATTGGAAAAGAAAAGCTTTCTTCAGCTCACAAATTTCTTGTTATCCTTTGCAAATGACAGGGATTTTTCTTCTGTTAAACAAAAAAGTGCCTTGCATACAGGTATCATCAAAAGGGGGGGTAGCAGTAACCCCTGCCCCTCCCACCCTGAGTTATGGGCCAAGTCAAAGGACACATCCCTAGCAGTGCAAAGACAGTGATTCAGATCACATACCTCTATCTATATTCCCTAC
>NW_009647955.1:3203724-3233986 GCF_000708025.1 Charadrius vociferus
TCCCTACACACCTGGAAACCTCCATTTTGCAGAGCTAAAAATCACAGAACTAGTGCGCTCCCACCACCAGGCTGGAACATGCTATGTAACTCTTGCAATGTTCATGTTCACTGCTGGTTTCCTGAAAACATCCCCATTCTTGGTCAGCACAGCACATTAGACGCTCAATTTTCTCCCTTATCAAATGCTGATACCTTTCCCTCTCTTAACACATCCCCTCTAACCCAACCCTCAGCCCTCTAACTGTTTCTGTTGCCCTTCTCTGAATCCTTTCCAATCTCTGACTCATAAAGGAGGATTTATTGGACTAAAGATCCACTTTTAATAATGCCTTCTGCTGTATAATTTCACTGCTGAAGTTAACTCAGGCACCTTCTGTCCTGTTGGACTGTGGCTTGGAACAATCCGCGACAGCATGTCTGGAGGAATTTTGCTGAATAAACTCACAGTCGCAGAAATGTCAGATACATAACAGCAGGAAACATCCTTACAGGGAGAACTGGGGTGACTGGGGGAAAATGCCATAGAGGGAAAAGAGCGAGACGGCACTACTGACCTCAATAACTTCTGCTGTGAATGTGCCCACAGTGACCAATACACAAATGTGGAAGCAATTACACACCATCAGTGTGTAACCCCTGCTCTCCCCCCACTACAGGAATCAGTGGGAACAAATCTCAAACTGTAATAAAAACTCACAGATGGTTCCTGGAGACCTTTTAATTAACACTGCAGTTTCCAAACCGAACAAGATAATCTCCCTGGATTCTCACTGAGTAACAGCAACAAATGAGCTCCCTTTAAAGGCAGATCATTGGGAACGTTATCTCCTCGTTTTGAAATGAAAGCGCAAATTAAGTGGCAACATTTTTATTACCACTGATTGCAGGATCATCTCAGAGCTTCTGGAGCGTCTGGGAGGAGGACTGGTGCGCACTAAGGGAAGCGACACACATACCAACACACTATTCGTTAAAACTTAGTAACACAAGAACAGCAAATCTTGTCCAAGACATGGAAATGCAGCATGAATAGCGGTGGGCAACAGGCAGCTGTACCAACCCCTACACCACACATCGCCCTCAGCAAAAGTTTCTTGGCACAGCCAGAGAGACTGGTTTCTCTCCCATCCCAGCCAGTCTGTTCAGACTGAATATCTATGCTGGCAATAATGACTAATAGTAATTGTCACCAGTGACTAATAATGTGACCTGGGTGTGGACACTAGCCAAGAGGTAGAGATTTATTATGGTGGTATTGAGTTGGACAGAGAGGCATCTGGACACAGAGGCGATAGGTTTTGCATCACGTAACAAATCTCCACCACCACCTGCTTCCCCTTACCTAAGTCTTCTCTACCACTCCGGTCAAAATGTCCTTCCTCTCACTTTTTTCTTACCTCTTGGAAAAAGGCATGTTATGGAGCAGAAAAAGGAAACTATTAACCGAAATGCAAAATATCAAAATTTTGGGGGGAGGTAGGTTTTTTTATTGTTGCTTTTTTAATGGTAACCAGATTGCCCCTTCAAAACAATCAGGACTTTCGGCAAGTTAATAGCTTCAGTCTGGATCTGAGCTCTCTACTAAAACTGCTGTGCCTCCCTCTTTTTTTTTTTTTTTTAATCACCTAAAGGCTGATACTGCAATACAAAAAACATTCGTGTAGCATAATGCGGAAAGAGGCCTGTGTGCTTCTGAGACACTCAACACTGATTACTACCTCTCTCTTTAATTTCTGGCTTCCCTGGTAAGTTTTAGTGGTCTTTGCAGATGGCTCTGAACCTTTCTGCTGGGATATTTATGCACTAACTTATTGCAGCAGGTTGCTCTGCTGCTGCATTTGTTTTACTGGGTCTAATCTTGGCAACGTATTTGCACTTCAAAGCCATCTAAAGACATTCCATAGCTTTATTCTGTTCTGTGGTCCTTGGTTAGCTTCCACAGCCAGGAAGCCACATCAGCTGAACCTTACAAACCATCTCCAGAGCCACCTGCAAAGACCACCAAAGCTTACCAGGGAAGCCAGAAATCAAAGATTGAGGTAATCTCTTCAAGGAGGGAAACTCCACAACCTCCCTGGGCAATCTGCTCCTGTGCTTGGTCACCCTTACAGTAAAAAAGTGTTTCCTGATGTTCAGACAGAACCTCCTGTGTTTCAGTTTGTGCCGATTACCTCCAGCCCTAGAGCCAGCTGGAAAATCCAGCTTGACCAAAAAAGTTTACCCCATTTTTTCCCAGGCCTGCGAGCTAACACCCTCGGCATACGTGACATTCATCGAGTGAAAAGACTGTATGAAACATGGTGAGCTAGAGAGGAAGGAGACCCCAATAGTTGAAGCAGGAGACTGATGAACTTTCACCATGATTCTGAGTAAATGCTTAGGTCTTCCACAGACATCCCATGTGCCAGTGGTGGACTTGCGTGAACTTCCTCTAACTCCGCTGTCCTGCTTTCAAATGGGCCTAGCCATAAGCTGTTTTGTCAGAGTCAGTTTTGCTGACACCCCATCACTGGTTTTGAGGGGTACTTGGAGGTTAAGGAACTTAAAGGTTCATTCAGGGCATCCTTTTCTATGCTTTTGCTCCTAGACCCTCCTGAACACACAGGTTCCCTTCTGCCAGAAGTCCATCTAGATGAGTGTTTTGTTGCTGGCAGGGAATGGTACTGGATGTACTAGTGAAGAGTGTAGGAACACGGCCTACAGCCCTGAATCTCCAGCAGTCTGTGGTATTCTTGTTTTTAACAGCCATCGCATATTATGTGAAGAATATTCTTTTCCTCTGTTTTAAACTTGAGAATGTTCTCCTGGAAAATGCTGGCAGGGATACACAGAGAGCGAAGCTCACTCTCTACTGAAACTGTCGGTGGGGCTGTGTTTGCAAGGACTCACCTCTAGGCTTCAAACTGTCTCCTTCTTCTCTTTCTCTTTTGTCACATGTGTTTGTGTGCAGACTTTCACTGACTCCAAGACCTGCTTTGCCCCACTGTGTGCCTACATCTAATTAGGCTCCTATTTGCTCGGCTCCGTCACATCACATGAAACTTTCCAGGCACCTTCCAAACTGCTGCGAGAGTACAAGCAGTCACTCAGCGTATACCACCTTCCTTAAAGGATAGATGAAAACCCTCCAGTCCTGGCCCAGCTGCTTCATTAAAATATTGCTCCAGGTAAACACAATTCAACCAAGTCGGACAGAGGCCTCACAGCTTGCTTTCCACAGAAAGCAATCACACTTTCTATCTTGCAACTACTTTCTCAAAGAAATCTGCAGGCATTCCAACTCCAAAGGTGATGGGATGTGTCCTAAGCAGAAAAGGGACAGACTGACAAAGTTACTGAGATGCCATTGTTCTGGCCAATGAAAATCTAAAAAAAAACAACCAACAAAACAAACCCAAATGTGAAAACAATTTAATGGCAGAACTTCCTTAGGAGTGTATATTTCAGTCAGTTGAGGTTGAAAAGGGCACAGTTTTTGAATTGTTGAAGGGTGAAAACATCCAGGAACATGTTTTTCCTTCTCATTTATTCACCGTAATCCAAAGACTGGGTTAAATAAGTTCTCCTTTGCAGTCTGGACAGTTATTTTCTGCTGACTCTACAGCTGTACGCTAAAGAACTATTCAATGGCTTTTATTACCTAGAAGACAGAAAAGGCTCAAAAAAAAGTAATAGGAAAATGGCTGTTAGGGAATTCTAAAAAGGTATCTAATCAGGCAACAGCATCATTTCAAATGCTTTCAAGCCAGAAATTACTGTAACAGGGGAAATAAAAACTGCAGATTTTTATTGGATTTGTGGATAATCCCCCTATTTACTGAAATAATTGTTTCTAAATCTTTATTTTTCTCTGAATATATATATTTGAGGAGTCGGACTATTGTCTCCACCATGTATTAAGCTAATATATTAGCTGATTCATCTAAACGAACAAGAACTGTATGTAAGCCCACTTTTTCAAATATGTAAATCTGGTTTGTCCCCTCAACATTATTGTTACGACAGCCTCAGAGTATTATAATTTACCTAGCTAGCGTGCACACTGTGTTCTTCGCTATGCAATTACCCATTCTGAGTATGTAAATTCATCTTTGTCCTAGTGAATGTGGATTTAGCTTTGTATAGCTGACAATGTAGTTCCACTGAGGCATTCCTCCTTCCTTCCTCCACAAATTTGTCAAAAGAAAAGTGGTCAATATTTGCATTATAATCACAAGATTAGGGGTAACTGGGATGTTCATTTGAAAAATTACACTGCAGATTTGATCGGTGAAAGCCAGCAGCTGTAGAAAGGCTGCACAGTGCTCACCATGTACTAGCAATCATTGCATCGTTGGCTTCATCGTTAGAGGACTCTATTTGGATGGTCAAACTCTTAAGCACAGCCATCCGTTAGTGCTTGGGAAGATTAGAAAGACAGATGGCTCCTACAGAGAGATGAGTTAGAAAGATGCAGGGAGGGATATTTTCACCAGATGGATGCTGCCAAGTTTTGCAGGGCACAAGAGGTGCCCTGCAGTCTAGATCAAAATCTAGTCCCCCAGGATCTTCTGGAGGAAAATAGTTCCTCAGTTCAGCCAAGTACTTGAGCACAGGAGTAAGTGGAGACACAAGAGTTTTCCTATTGAATTAAGGATGTGCTCGTGTCCTTGTATAAGGCCACTGAACTGGCCAGTGAAACATCCAGCAAGAACTGGGCGGAATATGAAGGGCTCCTGACTCCAACTGCTAGCCATGTACGGGAGGAACTGCAGCAATGGCCACCGTGGCCCTTCTCTTAAAGTGTTTTCAGTAAAAATCCAAAGGATAAAAGTGAATGAAGAATCCATGCAATGCCAGTGACTTACAAATACACTCAAAAAACCTTTGTTGGCTTTTGCTCACGTTCTGGATGCTTCAACAATCAGCCATTTAAGAGTTGCAGGAGGGGAAGTATATTGTTGATAATTACATCAATGCATTGTTCTCAGAAACTGAGAACTGTTAACCACAAAGAATTTTACAATTTGAAGTGACACTGCTGAGAGCAGATTGTACTCAAGTATTTAAACATATGATTGATGACTACAGGTACAGAGAAAGGGGATACTGTGAAAGTGAAGATAAATAAAAGGACATAATGACCTAAAAAGTGTATGCTGTAGACTCTCAAACAGCGTCTTTGGAAAAATGTATGTGGTTACTCAGTTTCTTCTCTGACAGTCGTGTGGCTAAAGCTTGTGCTGCAGAGCACAGCCACCTCTTGCTGCCCTCAAGGCACACACCTCTCCCACTCCACATGGGAGTCCTCTGCTGCAGAGAATGACGACTTGTTTTTTCCAGGGGAGACCTGAGGAAGGAGATGACCTAATACCCCGCCCTAGATTTCTATGGGGTCTATAGCTATGACTATCTAAAGTGCCTATGCTAGTTTGGTCTCATGTCCCAGAGACTTCCAGTATTCAGTTCCCTCAGAGGAAACTTTGAAAAGATCTCTTGGCTATAGAAATTTTCTTTCGGACAGTCTCCAAATGGATGTCAGAAAAAAGAGTCCTAAATGATGAGCATAAAACTGAGCTTTTGAAGTCTGTAAATAAAAAGGGAAAGAACTGCAGGGATGGTGATTACTTTGAAATCCCGCTGAAACCACAGGGAGCTTCAAGTATTTACAGCACCACTGGCAATGAAGTAACTAGGTGCCAGAACAGTGATTTAGCTGAAAAATAAGATAGCTACTTTCTGGGTTTATTCTCTCAGGTGGTGCCAGGTCAATTTATTCCATTTTGAAGTCAAATAGTGATTTCCCTACTTCCCTGCACCATTCCAACTTGGCAGACCTGAGAACCAAGAGCCTCCTTTTGCCTTTTCTGTTTTGTTTTGGGGTTTTTTTGTTTTTTTTTTTTGTTTTGTTTTGTTGTTTTTTTTTTTTAAATGAGTAATACATATATCCCAAGTGGAAGTCGTCTCCAAATGCTGCCGAGGCATACACACACTTCTGTGGTTAAGCAACATGGGACAAATAGGTCAAACCAGGCCAGGATGGCTGGACTCAAGAGAGAAACACAGCTAGATCTGGAGGAACATCAACTCGGGAAGCCTTCCGGTGTGAGAGGCTCCTGTGAGCTCATCTCTCTTTCACAGCACTAACATCCTGATAGGAAAAGGACACGTGAAGGAGAAAAATCTTTTGAGGTAAAAAACAAAGCAAAAACACCCTCATGCTGTCATGTAGTCACTCTCTTATCTAGTCAAGCTCTTACACAGTGCCCTCAACATAGCATCCGAGTGCCTGTCAATCACCAATGCGCTTATCTCCACACTGTCTCTGTGGGAGTAGGAAAGAAATCTTATCTCCACCGTATAGACGAGCAGCTGAGGCAGAGAAATTAAGGACTTGATCTAGTTACCTAAACATAAGTTTCTTGTGCCATCTAAGATGTCCCGGGGCACGCAAGACATGCATAGGGCTGGCAGGTGGGCCCCAGGACCTAAGGGCGATCCATGATGTTCTGGAGGCCAGGCAGGCTGCTCTGGCACACTGCAGATGCAGATGAATGTCTAAGTTTAGGCAACCGAATTGAATCCTGCGGTCAGGGCAAGGCATTTGTGGCAAAGCAGGGAGCTGAACCCTACCAACTGCCTTGCTACCACCCTAAAGACAAGAATTGCCTTCCGTCTGCAAAGATGGACACAACCTTTTTTTCCACGTTTTGACTACCGGCCTGTTTTATTACCAAAGCCAAGTTTCATGTGCCTGGGACTCCACAATACCGTTGTCAGGAGCCTGTGTACTGTCCTTCTCCTGTCTGAGTATGAACACACATCCGTATCATCTTCCAGCCACTATCAAGAAGATCCCACCTATGTAATACGGAGTTATTTACTGTCCAACTCACCAGAAACACTTAGATTGTAATACAAGGAGCCAGAATCAGTATCAGAGTGGCGTTTGTCCACGTCCAGAAGCCCAGACCTCACACTGAAAGGTGAATCTACCTCCTTGTGGCAGTATTTACAGAAAGACACTTTCATTGTAGCTTATGGCAAAACCCTGATGACAATTTAGGAGCTTGTAATGAGCTTACTGAGGAAGAATGAAAGGATGGTCAAGGTCATAGCCCCCATAGGAGCGCTATCAGTCTTGACATGTACAGCAAATAAGGTTCTCAAACAGCTGCCAAAATCAGAAATAAGCTGTATGCAGAGAAGCTGTGCTGGCCTTGCTGCAGGCTGTTATTTTGGTGCATTAGGCTGAGGACAGACTTACAAAACCACTCGAGCAATTCGGACATTTGGTTCTCCTTTGAAACAGCTCTGTGAAAGAGGCAGTGGAGAAGCACCAGCCCGACAGGTCTGGTTGCTAGAGCAGCTTCCTCCTGCAGCCACCGCAAGCATCTCTTCTCTGCCACTTGCCCCCACTGGTTTGGGTTGTGTCCACACGCCTTGCAGGTCTACATCCCAGCTGCTACTTAGATACACAGGTTTAACCAAACAACCCCCAGGGACAAGGCTGGTTCCAATCCTCCCTTCTGGTCTCTCTCCAAAGATAAAAGACACACATCAGACACAATTCTTTCCCCAGCCACACCAGGTACCCTCCACTGTATTCACAGCTGCAACTGTAGGCAGAATCTGATCAATGTCTTAATTTACTTAAGCTTCCCAAGTACTTGAAAGAGGAGAATTATTTTTATGTTATTATTTTTTTATATGTAAAATCTGATTAGAATAATCCTGGCAAGGCAGAGAGTGATAAGCAAATAGAGTAGGTGAAAAAAGGTAGTTTTGAAGGAGGAAATTGATTTCCTTCCATCCCTCCAAATTTGAATAATAAACGTTCACAAAGAACTTCTTCGCAAGAAACTCCTGGAGATGCAAGAAACTAATTAAAATACTTTAATAAATCATCTCTCAGAGCTCCTTACAAAAATACAGGTTGCTGCAGAGTAAAAAGTTTGAGACATTCACACTTGGAATCCAGTGGCCAACGCTTTCATGGGGGTGCAGAAAAATTTGAAAACACACTTGAAATTAGCCAGAGTCATGCAAAACATTGAGGCTCTGGGAATCTTGCTGCTCTGCCTGCTTTCACAACTAAGGAGTTACAAACCAAAGAGAAATGTGACCAACAGGCACCTTTCCCTTTTCTACACCTCTGTTTCTTCTGTAAGAAAGTGGGTAATTGTGTCCTTTTTCTGGAAACCACTTTGAGCTTTCTGGTAGAAACGCAGATCTTGCTATGATTTCGCAGAAAGACACGATGATTTCCAATTTCCAAACCAGGCACGATTTCTAAGAGATTACCATTTATTCACTAAAGTCCTAAAACACTATTAACAAAGAAAATTCATTGAACATTCATATGTCTCAAGAAGGAACTAGTTTCCTATACATGTAGTAGTATGAGCACACACTTGTTCACTGGACGTTACCCGAATAACTGAGCAGACCACAGTCTCAGCTGTGCTGGGGTAAATACACTCATCTCAGTTTTCTGACTACATGAACATCACTTGGTTTGCTCTAGATATAACTCAGTGGCAGACACATCAGAAACTGAAATATCCCACAATACCACAGAAATTGTACTCTTCCTTTGACCACTGCCTTGCTATGTGATGCTTTACAGCCATGCTTCCACTGCTAAAAAAAAGCCCACACACGGAACAACATTTTCTGTTGAGTCACACCCAGTCCACCTCCAAACAGAACTGCCAGTGCAGAGTTTGCCCCACAGCTCTCATTAAGTCCTCGGTCATGTCTGGATGGCACAAGATGCCCCGGAGAGAAGACGACACAGTGCATGGCACCATACCAGGGCTGTAAAGCACTAATGAAGCACTGTGAATGCTGGACAGACTGCCCAGCAATCCACCTGGATGGCTCCTGGTACCCAACCTAGCTTTGGGAAAAAAAACCAAAACCAAACACCAGGTATTTCTGCACAGTCTAAGAAGATGTCTTCTCACTGGTCAGACAGCTCGCTGTGCTACCGTCTCTGTTACCGGTTTCTCCTAGCTGTCACTATGAGTGGCACATACTGGAGCTGAACACCGAGTTAAATGAACACACAGGGGCCACCCTTATGTTCATCTCAGCGAGAGTTAGGGCATGCGGTGGGTGCCCGACACCTCTGGAAGCAGGGCTTTAAGGTGTCTGAAAATCCATGCCTGCTTTTGTTACTGGAAATGGTTTTCTTGCAAGACCTGGCCGTTCAGCTCCTGGGGGCATGAGCACATCACAAGCGCTTCCTTCCAGAGCACTGCTGCAATCCTGAGCTTCTCAGGAGCTGTTTCCAATTCTCCACCTGCCATCTTGTGAAGGCAACACCGTAAACAGCCCCAGCTCCTTGGGTGGCTGAAAAAGAGATATCTGTGGAGCCCTGAGCAACTGCACTTGACATATGGTATTAAGATGTGCAAGGGAAGATGGCTGGCAGAGTACGACTCTCCTGTGGTTCTTTTGCCTGCTCCCATTATCCTCACTGAAGGTTGCTAGGGACATAAATGCTGAGGAGCCAGAAAAGAAGTGAAACGGGAAGACGGAGAGGGAGAAGCAAGCCCTGCCTACACAGCACACAGCTTTCAAAGCAAACCGATTTGCTCAGACACAAGATACTACAAACAAGTTGTGCTGCTGCTGATGCACCAGTTCCCGGAATAATCACAGTGATACAAAAGAAAGCTTGTGATTAAGGCAAAGAATTAGGATCAGTCAGAACAGAAGGCCTAATCCAGTCTCCAAGCATGACCTTGGGCATGTCACATCACTCCTCTATGCTCGGTTTCCTTAACTACGTGATGAAGCTTCCCAGCATAAGTGGAAAATTATCTGAGAGCGTGGGAGAGCCCAGGAGCAACTCACAGGTAAGCGATAACAGATTATTTTCGGGGCCCACACCATTGGCCTCTGCAACCCCAGGTAAGGTAATTCCTCCCACTGCCAATGATCCAGACGACCCAGACACCCTCAGACCAGCACATTCCTGAAGGCCAATCACGAGATGTAGCTTTAGGCAAAAGATTTGCATTTTAACAGCTCTATATCTGCCAGACACGTTAGAGCCACAGGCTGGGTCCTGCATTATGCGCTGACAGTATCTGTGAGGTGCTCCCATCAGAAACTGAAGTAACACAGCACCTCTCTGACCTGGATTCCCATCAAAAGCTGGTGTTCAGCACAAGCTCTCACTCCTCCTCCCAGTCCAACACTGGCAGTTATCACCAGCCTACCTTGCTTCTGATTTCACCTGAAGTACTTCTAGAGCCCTTCCCTTTGCTCTGTTCCCTTCTTGCTCACCACAGTGTACGGTGGGATTCACCAGCATCCACAGGGAAATTCTGTTATGGGCAGTAAATGTAAATGATAAACCAGGTGACAGGATTTAAACTGGACCATGAGCATCATGACAGGTGCAACAGGACCATGAGCATCATGACAGGGTTGGCCAAGCTGCGGTCTGCTCTTAGAGGTGCTTTATACCTTTTTCCCCCCTAAAAAGAAAAGTTCATAGATGTGACTCCTGCAGTGATCCTTCACTTCCTCCAGCTGGAGACACCGTGTCTGCCTTTGGGTTCAATACCTCCAGACTGCTTGCTGGGGCAGAGCACTGCATTGCACTCGAGGACTGGGAAAATGGGGAGGAAGTCCCATCCCTACACAAGGTCTCCAAGCAAGGGCACATCAGGTCTGCAAGTTGAGAAGCATTGGATGGCAGTGGCATTTCAGATGCCTTCCTACCACACCAGGTGTCTGCAGGACATCCATAGACATCCCCTGTGGACAAGATCCTGCTAAGCCTCTGGGCAAATGCAGATCAGCAGGCAGGACAGAAAGACAGAGCATCACTCAAGACAGCACAGCCAGTGCTGTTCAGCTACACCTCCCAGCGCACACCAGGAGAGGCAGGGAGGAAAAGGAAGGGTTTTGCCCAGCCAAAATGCCCACAGCAGCAGTAAGAGATACAAGAAGATGGAAATTACTTTGGACAAGCCAGTAGAACAGCTGTGAGCCTTTTTCTTTTAATAACTAGGAAGACAACTAACATTACGGATCCCAACTGGACCGGGCTAGCTGCACACCTGCACAGCACCTTTCTCCTGAGCTGGCTGGATCCCTGACAAAGGTCCTTCCTCTGGCCAGTCTGCTCTGCCCTACTGGTAAGCAAGCCACCTGCAGCCATCTACCTGACATGGGAACAGGCACAGTGCAGAAGACAGGGGGCTGCAGGATATAGTATCCCCCAACTACAGATGGTGGTGGTTCTCCTTGGCACCAAGTATAGTCCAAAACTCAAAACCCATTAGCTGCCGCAGCTCCATCAAGAGTAGTTATCCATTGTCAGGAGGAATGGAGGAACATCTTTCCAATGCACATGACCCAACTTAAAGCAATATGGGACAACAACTCAACCCACCAGGAACAGTAAACTGTCACTTTAAAATGCACACGATGTCCGGCACAAGTGCATGGGCTTTGAAGACTGCAGCAGAGATACCACGAACTGCCCTTCTTGACCCCCGCTTGCTTTGGAGAGCTTCCTGCTGGGGGAAGCAATAGCCCAGCATGGCCACTGCGCTTGTGGGAATGTCAGAATCTTGCTCCTCATCTTACTTTGCACGTGCCTAGAAAGTTGGACACTATCTTTCTCAGTGTGTCCTCACTTAACAGCCTTGTTCAAAATCCCTAAGGTTCTATTTTCCTCTCTTCTATTTCATGCTTCCAATAATTTAGCGGTGGAAGAGAAAAGGCTATGCAGGAGATTCATGCTGATTCCTATCTCAGAGGCTTTAGAGAGAAGCAGACAATCTTTGTCCAGCTGCAGTAATTCCTCTGCAGTGCTCCACACAGCATCTGGGAGTCCATAACATGTGCATGCAAATCCCAAGTGCTGTTATCAATAATTCATTTGATGTGCAGCCTTCAGAGGAGCTGACCAAGGAAGCTTCTTATAAAGAGAAGTCAATCCTTCGGTCTTCTCAGGAGGGAAGTGGTGAGGAGAAAGGAAAACTTAACATCTTCATGCCATGTCTTATTTATGTCAAGAGGGTGTTCACATTTCAGAAAGCTTTTAGCGTGGGGCTGGTGCCTAGGTATGTATTTGGGGGATTAGAGAGCACATTGTGAATATTAAAATACTTTCAACTTTCTGCGATTCAGCTAACTTATAAAAAAAAAACTGCATGAAAGCCTACCATTGCTCCCCAAGCACAGCTCCTCTGCACCTTGGATGCCATTGTACGTAAGAGGTGGCAGGACACCCTCACAGCCTCTTCACCGCTTTCTTGTTGGCCAAGATGTTAAACCACCACATTAACCTGTGACTCGTGTGTGCGTGCTAGAGATTTACCAATTTCAGAGAGGGACAATTAATTTAATTTCATTCAAAAGTTTCAGGGTTTGTCAGACTTTTCCACAGAAGAGTAGCCATCTCCACACAACAAAGGATGCGATCTGTAGCACATCAGCAGGGAATAAGGTCCCCTTTTTAATCAAGCAAAAGCTGTAGGGGAGGCCACAGGCATAAGTCCACATAGCGTCCACCCACTGAGATCAATCTTTTGGTTTGGGTATGTTGCCTGAAACATAGTGATGTTAAGATTAATGAAAAGTGGTTAAGGAAAACAAAAAAGGAAGACAGCAACTAGGCAAGCAGCAGAAGCTGTTGGAAGGTGTAACTGCAGAACCGCAAAACTGTAAGTAACAGAAGTCAGCCCCAAAAGATCGAGTGTGTGACCTAAATGTAGGCAGAAAGGTGGATGACACACTATAAAGACACTACTGGCGGTACCACTATAACTATGATTACTTGGGTTTCTAGTCCTATGACAAATCTACAGATGACTGCTGGCACAGCAGAGGAATTTTCATTTAAGCTTGGAAAATAAGGGCCAGGCCATGAGTCCAAACTCTGCTCTGAACCATCAAGTCCAGGCTCAGCCTCTGGCAAAGTGAGGATTTCCTCCTCCTCACGACACAGAAGAGGCCACGACTTTACGACCAGAATTTTCAGAATCTCTCACTTTCTCATAATCCTACATCCATGATGGTGCCCCTACTCCCACCCCCACCAGGATGTTTGTTGAACTGACCTGCTCTGTCTGCAGGGGGTCCGGGTTAAAATGAAGTTTTGATCGTACTGATGACACCATCAGGTCATCTTTTGCCGAGCATCCCTAAAGAACCTGCTGGTCCCTGTGGTATTGGGTGGCAGCATCTCAGAACTGTATGGGCCCCATCCTAGAGCCCCCTGTACCATTCCAGAGAAAAAAAAACTATCAAGGAGAAAAAAAAATAAAATATCTTAGAGCTAAATATTTTTAAAGAGCTATTTTAAGTCCAGATTCTACCCAGTTTATTCATTCATTCAAAATTTACAAGTTGGATAATATAATTAAATAACCCAGTAATAAACAACCAGCAGATTGGGTGGCAGCATCTCAGAACTGTATGGGCCCCATCCTAGAGCCCCCTGTACCATTCCAGAGAAAAAAAAACTATCAAGGAGAAAAAAAATAAAATATCTTAGAGCTAAATATTTTTAAAGAGCTATTTTAAGTCCAGATTCTACCCAGTTTATTCATTCATTCAAAATTTACAAGTTGGATAATATAATTAAATACCCCAGTAATAAACAACCAGCAGATCTAAAACACTCAGCCATTTCCCCTCGGGGCTGACGTTTTCAGCCTTCCATGAGGGCCAGGCATGTTTTTAAAAAACAAAGCTCAGCCCCAGTGTCAGCAGACGCAGCGGGTTGGGGAAGGACGAGCTCTGCCTCTGATGCCCACTGCTCTTCGGCACCCACTGCCACCAGGTCAGACCTGGGCTCAGCCTCAGCCAGCACAGACAGAAGACAAGACCTCGCAGGGCCTCTTTGATGCACCTGGTAGCATGAGACCAGCCGCAAGGACCGGGCACGGTTTGGGAGGGCCTGGAGCAGGTCCAAAGCCATGTCCTGCTTGCCTGCTCTGCTGCCGGGATGCCTTCGGGCAGTGCTGCTGGCAAGGTGCCTCCCCGCTCCCGCACAGATTGCAGGCTCCTTGGCAGAAGCACGCCGGCCATCCCACGCGCTCTGCGGAGCCGAGCACGCTGTCAGCATGCAACACATCACAGCAGCGACTGGCTGCCAGTAGTAGGAACAGAACCCTTCCACCCCGCTCACGGCTTCGCAGATGAATTCACGGAGAGAAAAGTTGGGTAGATGCGGAGCTGTCCTTGCAGTAAGGAGTGGCTCTTCCAGAAGAGGCAACTGGAAGTGGCTGGTATCCCCAAGGTTTGTGTCCCTGCGGCAGGGGAGACCGGGGAGCGCAGATTCAGCAAAGCATCAAGGTGCAATTTCAGTGCATTGCTGAACTGGATCTTGTATAAGGACAGTTCAACTCCTTGGCCAGGTTCGTAACTTCCACCAAGCATGGTCACTCCACCAATTTCAGGAGGCTCCTGTGAGGCACTGTAGCATGTAACTATAGGTGCCAGAAGCCAGCCCTGTATCTTGGGACTCACGGGAACTAAAAGATTAGGGACCTGAACTCAGCTCCCATGATTCAGAGGCTTTAAGAAAATTACTTTTGCTTTGCAAGTGCTTAGTCAGGATAGCACCCTTTTGCAGCAAAAGCAAGGCAGGGATGGTCCAGGCTTCCATCCAGGCCTTTCCGCTACAGCACACTACATTCCCCACTGATTCAGCCAGTCTGGCTTGAAATAGCTCAGGTATTTTGAACCTCTCTCCCTTTCCCCTGGAAAACTGCACTACAGTCCAACAATGTTTCTCATTTTAAAAGTTTTCTATCACTTGGCTCCCAGTTATAGTTACACGCACATTGTTGGTAAGGTTTCTTCTTCGGCTTTTCAGCCTATGACTGTTGTATCTCCTGCTTTCGCCTCCAGAGCCATTAGTCAGTGTTTGGCAAAGGCACGCCATTCACTAGTTTCATCCATTCTATATTTGACTTCAGTGTTACCAGAAAAGAGATCCGAGTCACTTCATTAACACACACCTGACCTCAGCCAAACATCCTCTTGCTCACAACTTTCCTCCTTTTTTTTTTTTTTCATATCAAACAAGTCTTGGACCCAGGAAGGACAGTATTTGTCCTCCCTCCACCACTAAATAAAAAGTTAATAATGCCACTATCACCCCAATGTGCTGGAGTTTAGTCTAGCTTTCACTTGTGGAAAACAGACAATAGCACTATTTATGGACAAGACACTGGATAAATGGCATTAAAAACAAGCAAATCAGGCTGAAGAGTTTAAGGAACAGCAAAATATTAGCTGAGGGTGAGGAGCTCTAGTTACTGGCCCCTACTGCATCCCCCCAGCCAGCAGGATGCAAAGGGAAGGCAATGAAAGGGACTTCTGCTGCGACTACCTCTCCAGGGCGACATCGCCACACTCAGCTTTTGGTTCTTGTTTGCTGGGATGAGTGCTCCACTCACACCTCATCTCTGCTAACTAGGGCTTCCCTGCACACCATCCCATCCTCAGTCTTGACATATCCTAGAGTTTTCTTCCAAAATCCGACTCAAACATTGTATCACATTCAACCATTCCGCTTTAACCTCATAATTTCCCCTGCAGTGGTTAATTGGTCACACACAATGCCCAGGAGAAAAAATGGGTAAGCTCTGTGCAATGCTACTGCTGCTTAGTACCTGCTCCAAAGCCTTCATCTACCTGCTTATCTAAGGTTAGACCTGTACATTTGGCCTCAAGGAAACCAGCAGAAGGAACGCCATGCAGAAGACGACAGCTACCACATTCATCTCTGCCATTCCTACTCTTGCCTTCCTTACAATATAGAGCAACCTCTCCCCGCTGGTGTCTTACCCTCTTCCACGCTAATAGGAAATCACGTGGGATCGAAATGCTCAACCAAAATCTAAACATTTTGCTCTGATTTTATTAGGAATAGTAAAGCAATACAAAACACTCAGATGTTCCTTCAGAATAGGAATCTGTAATCTTTCTTTGGGGAAGCGTCAAAATGAGGTGAGTCAGCACCACTGGAGCAGTTTTCCCTGATTTTCTTCCAAAATGAAGTTTCAGCGAAAGATCATCATACCTCCCAATACTGACAGACCACTGCTCACAAAGGGAAACGTCCCATCCCCACTCCTCCAGCTGGCATTAGGTAGAACAAAACACATTCCTAAATATCCTGTGCAACCAAGGTTAAGAGAAGGCACTTCTGACTGAAGCATACTTACTCTTTACAATTTGCACTGCTATCATGAAAGACGAGGAACAGCTAGCTAGGAAAACAGGATTAGGTCCTCCAATTACTGATTTTGTCCTCTGAACTGTCTCTTGCTTGAATAGGCGAGAGCTAAGCCTGACCTAACTCACCCCAGATGTCGATACAAGGTGCAGAGCAGCCCCCTCCCATGGGATCCCCACCGTGGTGTGCTAGGAAACTTCAGGGAATACAGGTCCCTCAACAGGATGCCAGACGGGAAACCTGCCCCAAAAAA
The DNA here is from genome assembly GCF_000708025.1 of Charadrius vociferus. NCBI lineage: Eukaryota > Metazoa > Chordata > Aves > Charadriiformes > Charadriidae > Charadrius > Charadrius vociferus. The sequence goes on from NW_009647955.1 coordinate 3,220,181, forward strand.
GCCCCACTAATTGCCCTGTCCCAGCACTCCCCACCCGACGAGAAGCCCAGGCGGTCCTGCCAAGTGAGGTCGTACCCATTTCCAGCTCTTACGACATCCTGAATAACCCCTGAGCCAGTCTGGGCCAGCACCGGTCCTGCCCGACTTGCAGAGTCACAGCCGGGATGGGGGAGCTTGCTCTGCTGGGGTGGAAGGGAAGCTGGACCGATGAAGAGCTGCCGAGAGCCAAGCTGAGCAACATGGGCAGCAGCACCTCACGGGGGGAAAGAGACCACTTTGCTGTCGACAGCCGTGTTTACGTTTCCCTGCCGCAAGGGCGGCACGACAGGGTGCCCGCCAGGAGCTGTATTTCAGGAACATCCGAGGCAAGGCAGGAATCTGCTCCCAAGGGCTGGCTCTCCTCAGCACAGCTGCTTCCCCGAGCATCCATTTTGTTCCCTCTGTATTTATGATTAAGCCAGGGGACGGGAGGAGTTTTACATCTCCCCGTTAATGCCTGCATTCAGCGAGCCCCTTTAAACAGCCAGTGAAGAAGAGCAGATACTCTGGAGGGAAATTAAAAGCGCATTACACGGGGCTCCTGCTGTGCTTTGCCTTTGGAGACACTTCGCTCTCTCCACTGCCCTGGCTCCCTAATGAGGCATGTAAACTAGGGAATTCCCCCAGCAAGGGTGCTGGCTTGCAAAGCCTGCAGGAGGGAGATGTCCAGGATACCCGCCTGGCCCGTCTGCCCCTCTGCCCAAATCAGCTAGCAGCACTGGAGGTCAAACGGGAATTAAAAGAAATGGCATTGGCACAAGCAGGTTTAACACCCCAAACCTATTAGAGGAGAGAACATAGCACACCGATTCCACCCCCTGACCTTGAAATGATGTAAATATGAGTGCAGCAACCCTAGAGGAGTTGTAGCAAAATAGTTATAGCATGGCAAGCAGATTAAAAAATACAGTTAATATACATACTTCCCCAGATGCTTGTGTATTATTATGCAAGACATGTTTATTATGCAAAATGATAGAGCAGAAAAAAAGCAGAGAAAAAGGAAATGCAAAGACACACTGAGCTCTTAACGTGACTTGGGTTTTTTCAATGCTGTTTAGATTTTTTTTTTATCGTGCATAATCATTCCCTTATTAGCAGGAATCTTTGAAGTGATTCAAGCTCTAATTTCAGCATTTCAAACTCACAGGTTTATACTGTAAAACCATACTGAGCTCTTGTAAGCGACCCATTTTTTTCCTCTGTATTCTGTATCTCTGCTAGGGTTTTCTCGGTCTTTCCAATAAATTATGTATCACAATTTGCCATTTCAAAAATAATTAGAACTCCAAGTTAAACAACAAGGAATATCTGAGAGCAGTGCATTTTAGAAGAGAAGTGTTATGCACTTGGGGCAAAACCAATCCCAGCTGTAACACCACTGAATTATACATATCATCATATTGAGCGCTGCAATTTCGGTGTACTTGGAGTGACTGGGTGGGCCTGAGGAGGCCCTACAGCCCCATGATGAGCATCTGCTCCAGGAGAATCGGGTTTGCCTCTCAGGCAAAACACTTTGCAGGTGCTCCCTTCCCCATGCCCCCACAAGTTGTTGCAGCAGGGGTAATGGAGAGAAACTTCACAGAGAAAGGTTATACAGTAGTAGGAATTAATTTGGTGGTGCAACTATTAACTCCAGGCAGAGACAGAAGAGCATGTTGTGTGTCTTCTTCCGATACAATTAGGCTGTAAACTCACTGGAGCAGGACGTACCTCTTTATTCTGCGTTTCCCTCTCCTCTGCAACAACCAGCCTTTCGTCTCAGCTTCCCAAGCGCTAAGACAGTAGAAGTAATACCTACTGCCCTTCATTCATTCTGTGTTTTTTTACTTTGGCATAAAATGCTAACAGTGCATCCACAGTAGAGTCGTGTCCCTCCCCACAACAGGTGCTGATTAAAAAGAAACACCCTTCATGCACCATCAGGGAATTTACAGCTGCTCTACATTATAAGAAATCAAATGGAAACACACCATTGACTCTGCAAGCTTGCTATGAAGACAGCGTTTTGCATCCTACTGTCTGCCAAGCCATGTGCCTCAGACCAAGACCTGATTATTTTCTTGCCTACTAAGCACCTAATTCCCCAGCAGACCTCAGAGGTAGCAATAAGCCAGTCTGGGAAAAAAAAAAAAATAATCAGGTATCGAGTGTAAGTAAACAATGCACAAAAGTCATAAACAGCTGCTTCCCAAGCAAAGAGGCTTTGGCATCTAATGCATTTAGGTCTCTGAAGCTGGCTAGGGATCTATGGTTGGCTTCAACCCAGAAACCCAACCCCACACTGTCCCTACCCATCCCTAATGGAACAGAACAGATGAGGAAACTCATGCTAAAGGTATCACGGTGTGGCCGAGCACATAGGAGAGTCTTGCACGTTTCTGCAAAGAGCCTTCTCAAGTTTGGCTTTAGAGGACCCCACTCAGCCCTGCTTTTATGCTGATTGGCACCAGGAAGACTTTTTCCAAGGGCTAGTTATTTTAAATGCATTCATTCAAGAGCCCATTGGCCCAAACTCAGAAGGAGCTGGCACAAACCATCTCCGAGACCAGGCTGATAATAGCCTCTGGTTTGATCCAGGGCAGGGGATGTCAGCCAAGGTCTCAGCTGACGCACACAGATTAAGCATTACCAATAATACCCCACCAAACAAAACCAAAACAAACCCACAGTGATGATGTGTTCAGTTACAGACACAATCTGGACTCAAGAAGAGGAAAAAACCACCACCACACAAAACATTTCCCTGGACAGTTGCATTTTATCTGAAAGCCATCCTGGGCTTGAGGGCGTTACAAGTGGTAGCAGGGCTGGGGCTGGGACAGACAGCAGGGGAGGCAGCCAAGCAGCAGAAAAACTTCATTTATCAGTGGATCTGCATGAGTGAACATCATCTATTGGGAATATTGACCCATTTTTCAGAAATCCCTCAGAAAAGACCAGTGAAAAAAATAGGTACAGGCACAACACCAAAGGAAACCGGTCGGAGATCGAGCAAAGCTGTAGTTTAGGGTCCGCTAAGCAAAGGAACAGGGACAATGTGTCCTTTGCTGCGGGCAGCAGTCAGGTCCAGGCGGCACGGCCGGTGGCCCTGCTCACCCCAGAGAGAAACAGACTGTCAAGTCCTGCCAAAGCAATTCCCCAGCACAGTCTTCGAGACTGACACAGCCGTGCCAAATGTTGGCTTGGAGTGGGATCCTGGTCCCACAAGGAAAGCTGCAGCATCCAAAAGAAACTGCTTGAACAGGCTAAGCTCTTCTCAGCCATATCCAGGTCTCTTTAGGACCCTGGTCTCATCCCTTGTCTTTGGTACTATGAGTGGCTTGACCCACACTCCCTGGTCCTAACAGAATTCATCCACAAATTTTTTTTCTTGCCTTGAGGTCTACTCCAAAGCACAATTAATTGATTTACTGCTGTGAGATAGAGACAGAGCCACCCGTCAATACAAGAAAATAGTGTCCCCCAAGTTCCATCTCTCTGGAGTAGAGGTGGGCCAGCAGCATCCATTCACTGCAAGCAGAAACCTTGGATCATGTTGACAAAATGAACAGTTTAACTCTTATTAGTTCAGACAGAGCTGAATGTCATCAAGCCGTGGCATGTAATGAGGTCCACTTCATTAACCACTGGCCATCATGGCACATCCTTAGCCTTCCCTGATTAACCGTCCTGCTTAAGACAGACACGCTTGCTGGGAATAAGCAGGCCCCGTTAAAACAGCCTCTTCTGAACACATGTATGATCTGGTGCCTTTCAGAACACTTCACGTGACTAACAGATGTGTTTCCCAGATGCATGGTCCTCCTGCTGCCCACCATCTCTCGGTATGTCCCTCCTGCTCTTTGCATCATCTCACTACTGCTAGCAAGAGATACTTTTCCTCTGCATCATCTCTAATCTCTCAGCTGTCAAACCTCACATTTCCAACTCTTCATTTCTTCTCCTGCCCGAGCCCCACACCTTTCCCTCCCTTGCACTATTTGTTCAGAAAATGCTGACCCCTCATTGCTCCAAAAAGATACACACCCCTCCCCTCCCCGGCTGGATGTGGCTCTGTGACACACACTGCTTTCCTGCAGTCCTCATGTATGGGGCACCAGTGGTACGAGGAGCCTCAGTGCCGGGCCAGCATCCTTTATGCCCAGTGCTGCACAAACACAGGGCAAAATCCCAGTCCTGACACCCCCCCACACTATGTGCCTAGAGGGAAGCACGCACAACAATGCAGCACCACACCGCACTCCGTATTACCTTTAGGATTCTGATAGCTTTACAAAAAGAGGAAGTTTTCATTGTTAGTAAACCGATGTAATTTATTTAGAAGCAGTCATTTATGTTTACTGGGCTATGAAAGAACAGGAAGCGTCTGGCATCCACAGAGATCCAGATTGATCTCTCTGTCTCTTCTTGACAAGCAGCCAGTTTTGAGACCTATCTCGCCAGGCATACTAACACATCCACTTGCTGTTTTCTACCCTGAGCCGCTGGTGAGACAGAGCTATGTCACCTCTCGAGGGAAAGGAGGAAATCCCAACCGTGTGAGCCGTTTAAAACTGACCAGGAACAAAGATGGATGGTAAGAGTTAGGAAATATTGTGTAGGAGCAGCTCAGACTGTTGTCCTTTCAGTGGTCCTATCTCCATTCTCACGTACGCTTTTAAAGCAAAGTAAATGTCTAGACAAGAGCGGAATCGCTGCACTGTAAATTTACACAACGGCAGATGAGATTAGAATCTTGGCCATACACTTTAAAGATATCATAGCTACAGAAATGAGAAGTGTATTATTAACTATTACTTTTTACTATGTAGAACTGGAGCAAAGTTATTTGAAGCATAAAAAATTCTGGCAAAGGGCTGCCATATTTAATAAATCACTGAATCAATTATTCACTGTGAAAATCAATTACTTACTTCAAATGAGAATCTTATGAATAACCTCATGCCCTTTCATGCCATCTAAGAAAGTTATAGGGGAATTAGTCAGTAAAAAATGCCTCACTTATCTTTTATGTGCATTAAAAAGACCACACAGATAGAGGGAAATTCTACCAACAGAATAGTCCAGAACCATTATAATGAAGTCAGGGTATTGCTGTGGATTTACACTGCAGGCAGAAGCAGAGTATGACACATTGGGGCACCACCTATGATCAGTTACGCGGGCGCAATTCAGAAGCAATTCCATTCAGTCCACGCCATTTCACGAATGTGAAAGCCGAATCTAACCAGCCAGCCATACCACCTCCTCTACAACGTGACCTACATTAAGTGACTACTCAAAGGAATACAAAGTGTATCTTCACAGGTCAGGAAATATTGCCACGAATCTCCGAGGAGACACTTTAAAGTGAATATTGCATGGCCACGCAGCAGCTCCCCCTGTTCCTGCTTGCAAAGGTTTGCTGATACGTGACCGTTTTCAGAAAAAGCTGCAAGTCCCAGTGCAGTCTCCCCCCTCCTGCCTACAAAACCCAACCACTCCAGGACCCCAACGGCACAAAGTACTTACTGAGCTGTAGAGATATCCCTCAGCGTTCATGGCAACGTACAGACCTGCCTTCACCCCTTGGATTGCCACCACGCGAAGACCCACAGGAATTAGATTGAAAAGGGCTGCAGAAGGAAAAGAAAAGCAAAGGTTATGGAGACATCACCCTGCGCGGCCGCTGCTGCTTTTTTGCCCCCAGGCTGGCCCACCCCACTCCTGACTCTGACAAAAGATACTGAACTAGAATCAAAAGCCCCGCTTCCAGCTACAAGAGAGGTCTGCAGTCCTGGGGCCAATGTTGAAAGCAAATTTTAAAAGTGCACTGAATTTGGCTGCCTCCCAGAAGCCTCAACACACCCATCAGTCCATCTGATCACTTTGCAATGCCAAGGGCTCATACGTGCACTAAAGCTAGCGCATCTCAACGGCTTTCTGTGGGCCAGCTGAGCTGTGGGAACTGCACATGTACACGTCTTTGCCCATGGCAAACGCAACAACACAACTGAGTTTAGTTCACCCTGAAACAGATTTTAGCCTAGTCACACTGTCTTGCATTTGCCATATGCTATAAGAGTATATAGACAGCGAGCAGGGCCAGAAGGATGCTAATTAACTTGACTGCATGTCTGCCCCTGCGATCCCTGCTGTTAAAGGAATGAAGAGACTCAGGAAGAGATCCTGCTCCACTCCAGGACCAGAGCACTGCTCCTCATTCAGAAGCAGCACTAGATAGGACAGAAGAGGACAAGACCTTTCAATACTCAATTCTACTGCAATCTTATTGATTAAAGTATTGCAACCACTTCCTCCCAATTAATTACTTTATTGCTTTATTTCAAGTAGAGCATGTATCCCATTGAAAGACTTTTCCCAGGAGCACATACATTAACGTACAGTCAGGCTTTTGCTACATTTCTAACAGAATGGGTTCAAAGATGTAGAAGATGGTCACTGTTCATAGACTGAACACTGAGGAACTAGCACAGCTTTGTTTCCATTGAGATTTGTAGGAAAAGAGTATCCAGATGTTGCAGGACCCCTTCTGCTTCAGCTTATAAAGAGCTAACTACAGCTTGTCCCAGGGAGCCCAGGATATGGAAAGAGGGACACAGGATTGGGAAGAAACATAGAAACAGACACCACAGAAATACTTCACTCAAGGTCTCTTCCCACACAACTGCCCTGAAACAAGAATATTTTTTCCTGGTTCCCTAGTCACAAGGTCAGACTTCCCCTTCCACATTCATGAAGCATTTATGGCTTTTTAACACACTCACTTGTTTGCAAAAGCCTGCTTCAAACTTCTCAAGAGCTTTAAGGTGTTCAAATTAGCCCGAGAGGGGCCTGTTAATGGGCAGAGTGCAGAGGAAAGACTGAGTGATGGAGGGCACAGGGAAGCATTCCTGTTTTCCAGCTGACCATTAAGGACGTCATCCTCTAGCTGATTCATTTTATAGATCATTTACGAAGTTTTATGCCTGACACGACACATCACATTGGAGCAAGCACAGCCCAAAGAGGTCTTCCATAATGGTTGTAGGAGAAACAGTCCTCCTCACTGTGCCATCTCCCAGCCTCTCTCTCCCTGGGAGATAGACTGCTGCTGATTTAACATCAGCCCTGAAGGACAGAGCAGCTTTTGCTGAAATGGCCTATTCAAAATGGTATAGCTCTCCAGGCCAGGCTAGTGTTAATCTTGTTATGACAGGAGGGAATTGAGACCAGCTCAGCATCAATCCACCGCCCCTAGAAGACTGGTTAGATGTGCACATGCCAGGTAACACAAGGATTTAACTCAACCACGAGATGTTCCCAAGGATGTCCCTCATGAACTATCGCAGAGGGGAAGAGAAAGTGTGTTGGAATTCCTTTCCAAAGAAATAAAAAAGAAAAACCAAAACATTTATAGCAAACATGGAGAAAAAGGAAGGGGGGGGGAACAAAACAAAACCCAAAACTGTAAACTGATTCTTTCCTTGCAACCAGTGTGACTGCTCCAAAGTCCCAGAAGTTGCACAATTTCTAAGAGAAAAAGCAGAGCCCAAAGAGTGTGTGTGAAATGTAATAGGGACCTGGTTGCATTTGACCTGAACTCATGGTGGATTTGCTTACAGGTCAGAGGTGGATACCTTTGCAGAAGTAAAACCTGAAAAAAGCACAGGAGACAGAAAGCCACTTTGCTCAAGATACCTAACAGGTGCCCTGGCTAAGGCCCAAAAAGGGATTAATGGAAGCCATCTTCCCATGAAGGCTCTTTTCTCTCCCTCATTTAACAAGGAAGGCGGTGAGACACCTAAAAGGGAGGCACCTTGAGTCTGGTGAAAAGAAACCTACCCCAGCCCCTTTCCATGCCTTTAAGCGCCATATTCAGTAAAATATCAAAGCGTGTGCTGAAGTCTCACCAAAGCCAGTGCCTACATTTTTATGTGATATTGTAGGAGGACATCAACAAATATATATGGCAAAAGAAATGCAGTCTGGGCATTGGTCCGTGAGCACCTGGAGTCAAGGATGGGGCTGCTCTGATACTGTCCCCAGACAACATAAACACATTCCAGTATAACTACTCAGCATTGAAGAGCTGCATTATAGCACAGGTCTACTGTTGAAAAGCTTACTAACCAAGGCAAGCTTATATTTCTGTCACTTTCTCCTTACCATGAAGGACTAAAACCCTTTGCAATTAACAAGTCTATTTATAAGCAATTCCCCTTCCCTAATTTCCCCCCCCACTGAAAAATGGAGCATATTACTGCTAATAATGAATCCAAATGGGCATCATCATTCATTCCCTACAGCCAATTTGTCTTGCATAGAAAACTTGTGACAGACCATTCAAAGCGTTCATTAGGCAGTGAGGTGGTAATACCCAGAATTAGTGGGTGAGAGAAGTTCCACTTGGAAGCCCCCACATGTCTCCAAATCTCTCTTTCCACCTATGCATGCCAAGGGAGCACAGGAACATTCCTGTTGTGCTCTGCGTTGCGGTAGCGAGACTGCTGCCAGCTCCCAAGCTCCCCGACACCCCGCTGCCGTCCACAGTAGCGGCACCCACAATCGTGGCTTTTAGGCATGGCAGAGCATCTCCCACAACATACTGCAGAGCAGGGGAGCCAGCAGGAGGCCACGCATCTGACACAGGTAATTGCCAGACAAAGAAGTTTTAGGAAGCAAGGATCTTCCTCTATTAAAAGAAGTGGTTTGGGTCAATCAAAACTTTGTAAATTCTCAGAGCTGTTTCTGCACTCAAATCTAGAAATATCTTTGAAGAAATTGAAGCCATTTGTTATTTTGAACATATTTCAAAGCTTATAACCTTATTGTAAAAAGGGGGGGGAGGGGAACCACAGACGGACCCTCAACCAACCTTGACAGCAAGAGGTCTCATTTCTTGTCAGGAAAAAAAGATTCTGGTTAATGTGAAACAGCAGATGGGGAAGAGGACTAGCTGTGGTACAGTAGGACTGGACACAGGATGTGCTGATGCAAAAGAGAAAATTTAACAACTGCATTTTAAACTTTCTCTACTGCAAATGGTATATTTTCTACACCATCTGCAACTGCATGGAATGGACATGTTCTTCTACTTCATGGGCAGAAGAGAAAAAAAAATTAAGACATTGAATATTTCTGCCTATTTTCCTTCATTACATCTTACCATTTTCAACCATCAGTAGATTTACACCTGGTTATTAATCATAGTACTCTTAGCATGCTCCAGTCCTAAACCTTTGGCCATGAGTACGTTATTCACTGTTATGTTATGGCAGTTTATCAGCTGCATAACATGTTTTTAAAATCCGAACACATACTTAGCTATGAGTCGGCTAACTTATTTACAGAAATGGAAGAATAAGGCAAGACATGCCATATATAAGATGTGGTCCATACAATCAGCTGATTTAACCAATAGTAAGTCAGAGAACTAAACTAATTTATACCAGGTGACTTGTTCTGGAGCAAGACGTTTGTTCTGCACATGAATAAGGAAGAACTAACAGAGGATGCAATAGGCAACCGCAGCCTCGGTGCACCATGAGATGGGGAGATTTAAGATCCTGAGCGGAGCGAGGAACTCTGCTAAAATGATCAAGAGGCTGCGGTGCAACACATATTTGAAGAAACTGAGGGAACTGGGTTTGCTTAGCTCAAAGAAGGGAAAGCTAATGCTGCCAGAGACAGACTCTTCTCAGAGGAAGATTGTGAAAGGACAACAGGCATTAGGCAAAAGCCTCAGAAAAATTATGCCAGAATATAAAGAAAATTCTCTACAATGAGAATAGCACAGCACTGGAACCAGACAGGTTATGAAGCTATGGAATAGTTCATTGCTAGCGACATTTGAAACTAGACAAGGTTCTGTGCAGCTGAAGATAACCCAGCTCCAAGTAGGATGTTGGACTGGAGACCTCCAGAGGTTTCCCCAATCTTAATCTTTTTGTGTTTCCGGCTGGAAAGGCTCAAACAATACCCTAGATATACTGGGCTGTTTCCACCTGGTCAGTACAGGTGACCTGTCCTTTATGTACTGTCCGTTTGCTGAGGCTTTTCAGACATTCAGCCGGATTATGCTGGTAAAGAAGTCCAATTGCTGTCACAGAGAAGGGGCATTACCCTGCTCAGCCCGGGAAAAAGCAATTATGATGCAAGCACTGGCAGCAACAGTAAACCCTGAAAGACCATTTGAGATCACTGAAGCTGGAAGGAAAAGATACTGCCCCAAATTCAGGTTCATGTACAACATTACTAAGAACACAAACAAGGGCCTCATACACCATGAAACTGCACTCCTATTAAAAGAAAATTCTTCTTATATCCCAATGCAAGTAGGCAGAGAATCTGTCTTCTTGCTTACATTAAGATGGCGTGCCTTTAACTACATGGTATAAGGAACAGATGTCCCAAGCGCTGTTTCGCGGGAAGCTGGCTGGATGCCCATTCAAATGCCACTAGAACTTGGCTTCTGGGTGGTTTGGGTTTTTTTTTTTTTTTCCTCTTTTTCTTTTAGTGAGAGGAGGTGGAAAATAAATGCCATCAGCCTCTCAAGAACACACATAAAATGGGCACCGGCTAATTAATTTAAAAATGGCTTAAATATTAGCAGTTCCTCTTATATAAATAACTGGATTTTTATTAGAACTTTTAATTGCATCAGGCGCATCTGAGGGACATGTCGTGTCTCATTTTAAATGTTTATTTTGCCAGAGTAAACCAACCTGATGTATTCCATGAAAATTAAGCTTCCTTTCATAATGCTAATTTGAATAATCAGTGTGTGGCTACAGAACACAGAGCAATGTATGGAACATGGCGTTCACCGCATATTTAACTATGCTAAGATGGCTTCTGCATGGAGAATAGATGGTCATCCGGGGCGGGAAGGATCCTGCTGTGACCATCGAGATTGCCCTTCTCTGCCAGTGAATGTGAGTCAACCAACCCCTCTCCAGGGACAGGGAAATATTATTTATCTCATCTTTGATGAGTTTTGCCCTTGCACAGAAATATTGCACGCACTTCTGATTGGCTGCTCAGGAATCTTCTGGAGAAGTATTTTAAAACGGAAAACATCATTGAAGTAAATCTGTGAGCTGTTCACTTAGACAAGTGAGTTTTAACTTTTTTTCTGGTCAAAAATTGAGATGTTTGGAAGAATGCAAAAGGAATAAAAGAGTCAGTATGCTTTATTTTGGCATTTCCAAAGTGAAAAATGTGATTTTGTTTTAAAGTTGTAACTGGAAGTTTCATATAATATAAAATGTTGACTCAAACTGAAGATTTATAAAGGAGAGTATGTAGTAAAAAGTTAAACAAAACTAAGTAAAGCACATTCTTCATTTCACTTTCAGGAGCCAAAAATTATCAGGTTTGATTTTTCCCTCTTTTGACATACCCTGAGATCAGAAGATGGGGAATTCTTTGGTTTCAATCTTTTCTCAAAAACTTCACTAAACTTTCCAACACAGCCCATGACTTTAAGAAAGTGGCTTGGCACCCTTCAGCTAGATGCCTCCTGTCCCACCAAGCTGCCAAAGCAGGGCTGCCATCTCACCAGATAAATTTACACTCTAGAAGTGCCCTTCAGCCCATCTATTTCCAGTTAAGATGACTGGGTGGAAGTGGCTCACAAGTACTCAGCACCTTATCAAACTAACCTCTAACACTTCTAATGGGATACATAAACAAGAGCTGTTTGGGTGATTGGGGCTCAACCTCAGTGACGGGGAGTCAGGAGGTTCCCCTGCACCCACCGAGGCACAGCCAGAGGCAGCTTCCCTCCTCTCCCCTGCCAGCCTGAAATATTGCAGGACTGCTCTTACATTTTATTCTCTTCTGCTGTTTACCTAAATTCATCTCTGCTTCCACTTAAGCCCATTACTTTGTTGTTCAGTCCTCGCTGATAGATGATGGTAATGAATCCCTGTCATCTCTAGCAGCTCTTCCCGTGTCGTTGACAAATAGGCCTCCAATGGGATTTTCTGCAGATTGAGGACACCCTATGTCTTCTTTCTTTAAGAAAAAGCAGCTAATGCAACCCAACACTGGGTCATTACTCACCCACTAAAGCCCGCTGAACTCATCACATGTGTTGGTGTCTGCCTGAGAAAACCACAAGGCCAGACTCTTCTTGTAGGAAGACACCTGCTCAGTCCCTCATGGAGTAAAAGTGTGTGTGTGGAGGTCCACAGATTCTCCTGCCCCAATGTAAATTAGAAGCTGCGTCGTTGCAATTCGTGGTATTTCATTTGTTCAACACTAATATATGAAAAAGACTAAAACCTGACACTTGCATCTGCTACAGACCAAGTTTCTGGTGAATGCAGCCTCTTGGTCATTTCATAAGGGCTTTGGCAGCCCCCCGCAATTTTAGTTGCCATCTTCTCAAAGCTCCTCTCTCACGCACCACTCTGCTCATGGACCCCAGCCCTGAGCTGGCTGCAGCAGAGCAGCCCCACCACACATAACGCTCCCACCACAGCAGCCCACCAGCTTCTTGGGGATGGGGCAAGTACCATGGATGTGGGGCTGCAGCTACCTTGCCGCCTTGTCCAAGCACACCTTCACAGGACAACATCCATGCCCTGCTACATGCGCTGCACCACTGCAGACACCTCTCACCTGCAGCCCAGGCCCTGCCTTCCTGAAGGAATGGTGCCTTCGATCCAGCTAGGAGCTTCTTTGAGCAAGAACAAGATTTGTCCCCAAATTAAGCAGGTTCCACCTTTCACAACGTACGTGAAGTTTGCTTCCATCAGTCCTACCACACAGATGAACTTCTGTTCACCTCTCGTAACAACTGGGAAGACGCCTTCCATGCTGGACACGCTAGAGACGATGCCCCTTCAGCAGTGGCACAAGTAGCTGCAAACCAATATAGGATGACCCGAATCAAGACTTGAGTCCTAGTCTGTTGATGCAGCTTGTGGCACCAAGGATCTGCGCTTATTACTGCCCTCTCAGAAGCATCAATCTGAGGCCTATGAAATGAGAAGATGCTGTAGAAAATATCCTGCACCTCTTTTAACCTTTTGAGGAGCTTTGCTATTGACAAAACTACTTCTTTGCAAAAGAAATATTAGCTACTTCTTTGCAATTTTTTAAACTAATATGGCTCCTGCACATAAGCATCATTTTCAAACCTACCTGGCTCTGCCGCACTTTGTTGTCCTTTGTTGGACATTATGAACCCGACCCCTTTGAACAGGGTTTTGGAAGATGACCCGCTTTGGAAAGGTCATTTGATACCCTCAGCCTTGACACTAGGCTCAAAGCACTAGACTTTAGTGAACAGCTGGTTTTCTCCACCCTGGAAGTTTCTGATGCTTGCTGAATTTTTTCAGGATAAAATAGTGAAAATATTTTCTCCTCTTCTCCTTGGAGAGAGAATTCCCCGTATCCTTCACTCACGTGGCATGTGTATAAAAATAATCTCCTTTCTCTTCTGGCAGCAAGTCAAATCATGGGTTTTATTCTCCACCCCACCCAGATGGCAGTTTCAGAATCGGGGCGGGAGGGAAGAATATCGGAGAGGAAACATACGAAATTATACAGGCAAGATTTAAAGGGGAAGGACAGATAGAAAAAATGTGCAGAAAACAGCTGGCTTCTTCCTAATGTGATCTTTTCAAAAATAAAGCTGCACAAGCGAGACCCACTAGGTGATGTATTTGATAGCAATTGGGTTGCAAAACAGGCTAATTTTTCTTACTGTAGTCGCTGTTTTCGTCCTTGGTCCCATCAATTGTACCATCTGGGTGCATCTGCAGGAAG
>NW_009647955.1:3234009-3238744 GCF_000708025.1 Charadrius vociferus
GCAAAAAAATAATAATAATTATTAGATATCCCAAATGTGCAGCAAGTACCAAGAGACCCAATTTGCTCGGCCCCCATTAAGTCCCGAGTAAATGTAGAAGTGCTTCGCAGATAAGACAGCTTTCTGCGATTCCTTTCAAGCGTGGTTGTAAAATATTCATATATACATAGACGTACAGGCAAGTAAAATTGAGATCAGATGAGCAAGTAAAATGCAATGCATAGTTGGTGCAGCAGAAAGTAACAGATTTACGGAACATCGCTTCACTGAAAGTTACCTACCAAATGAAAGTCTTTAGACAGCTTATGTATGCCACTCGTTCAGAAGAATATGTGCTAGCTGCGTTGCAAACAATTTGCTTATTGTTTCTCATTCTGCCTGCAAAGGCAACTACCTTGCTTTCTGTATGGTTGATTCACTATCGTGCAGTTCCAGTTTTATGCCAATGAAAGTCTATTTAAATCACTGGTATTATAGTGGTGTAAAACCCAAGTAACCGAGTGCTGAATCAGGCTGCATGAGTCCAACTGTGTGGGACTCGGGGAGCAAAATCCTGAAAAGAACAGATGCAAGACACCTCCAAAAATGACCTCTGAACCATTTACAGGCACCTTAAAACGCCTCTGTTTTAAAATCCTGATGTTCCTCCCTCCCTAAACACATGCCACACACTCTCATAGATAAGAACCACTCTTTGCCTCTCGCAAGGTCCTTTCCCAGCCCCTGCACATCATGAGCCAGCCATAGACTGGCTCGGGGCTTCCCTATTGCCTCTGCAACATTTTATACCTGTGCCAAAGAGGGAAAGGAAACCACTAAAAAAGCAGAAACAACTTGAACTTCACATGACAGAGGTCTGCACCGTTACCGCCTGTCTCCCTGCCCTCCAACCGATCAAACTCAAATTAAGTGCTCAAAAATAAATTCAATTTTAATCACGCGAGTCTTACAATTTGTCAGAGGCATTATTTCTGGAAAGCAAGCTACACAGGAACAGACACTAGCCGGATTGCAGAGATCTTCTTCATGTGATGGGAGTTTGTAGTTTTATGTGACCACCCACCAAAAGTAAATAAATAAGACCTAGTTATTGCTGGCTCAATAGACAGGAAAAAATCCAGTGTAGCATACCAAAAAATCTCGTCAGCCTCCCGCCTTTCATGCCTCTAGTGAGGCTGTTTAATAAGCCATAGTCATTATGTAACTCCGGTCACGTTGTGTGTTAAGTGTTTCCATTAGGAGCCTCCGTCTCTAACGATTTTGCACCGTGCTGTACAACTTCCACGCGAGGACGGCACTCGCAGGCTGCACTTCTGCACAGGAGGAGCCCCCTGCAGCGAGCGGGGACCTTGGATGCAGACAGGCTGCAGGCGCAAAGGATCTCAGCTTCAGCAGCCCCTCCGCCAGCCGGGGGAGAGGCAGGGGCTGGTAAAAAAAGCCACTGAATAAATCACTATCCGCTGGTTTCTATGCTGCTTTAAGAAATGTGATTCCATAGCAAGGAGAGCGTTGCACACCGCAGGGAGGCTTTCTCCCAGCAAGACTCAACTCTGGGACAGTAAATAAGTACAACTGTATTGGGCATCTACTACGAGCTAACGTCAGTCAAGCCAATTTATGTCAAATAGAGACTCAGATTGAGCTAAGGGTTTTGCTTTCTTCTTACCAAAATGAATTATCTATTTTGTTGAGTGCAGAACCTTGATTTAACTTGCTTTTCTAACAAGCACATCAAAGCCAGAGGAAATGAAAAGCTGTATTCTCAGGCACAGATGACTGCACCACCCTCCTCGAGCCTGTCCCCTTCCTCCCTTTTATCTAACACCACAATAGTAAACGATTCTATGATTCTATTAGTGCCTTTAGGTTGGAAAAAACCTATCAAGTCCAATTGTCAATCTAGCACTGGTTACACCAGTAAACCATGTCCCTCTCTGATATGAGAGCTACGTTTGAATCCCTGAATGAGTCTTAGCCTCATTTTTACTCTCTGGTTAAATTTTAATGTTGAAGTACTTTGCACAAAATGGAAAAGCTTCCAACAGGAGAGATTTAGCAGATGCTCCTGCAGCCTGAGGCTTTCTGTGTGCTGGGGAAGGGGGGAGATGTTGTCTTAAAGCCCCTCAAGGATAAGAGGAGTGGAGATATAAAACAACCTTGACCTTCTCTCCCCTTTCTTGGGGAGATGATTTAGCTACAGGATAGAAGGCCCTTTCCTTCTTCTTTGGGGTACAAACCTTAATTCAATCATACAAATTTTGGAACAACATGAAAACCTCTCCCACATTTACCAAATAGCTTACCAAGTAAAATACAGAGCAAATCTGCTCATCGTTAGGAGCTTTGTGCCATTTTTAAAGTTTATCAGAACAGCACTCAAGATCCCCTGAGGTGCCCCTGCATCTTTGCTGTAGATGCAAAACCACGGTTGCACCAGCAGACTGTGTCACCATAGTAAAACACAGGGTAAAGCCCCAGGGTCCCTTTTTCGTTACTGATCTGACATAGACACACACTCAGGTTTGATTCAAGCTTTCACCACTGCCCTCTTCATAATCCCAGGCTTTTCTGAGTCAGTGCCTGCCTAGGGACAGGTCGGAGAAATCTCACGCGTGCTTTGTTTTTTTTCCTGACCTGACCTGGTTTTGCTGAAGTTTGAGGCTTATGCCCAAACTCAAAGGGAGTGAAGCAGAGAGCTCTCAGCCATACACAGAACCACCACACTCCTCCTGGCCCTAACGCAGTCTGACAGCAGCAGTGTTCCTGTCTCCCCTGGCTGCACAGATCCTCTTCTGCAGGAGCATCCCTGCTCTCCAGACTCATTTAGGATGCCCTGCAGCACCAGCAAACAAATGCTTCTTCCAGACACCAAAGGGTCAGAAAGCACTTTGGAGACATACGGATCTCTCCTTTCCTAGTTTCTGCATTTCCTTGGATCTCGTTCTACAGGAGAGATGTGCTGGTGAGCAGCTGGTTAGCAGCTTTGGGTGCCTACTTGAACTAAATACAAAAGCAGGACACAGACATGCACGGCCAGCACCAAGTTCCATCCTCTAATGCAGAGCACAGCCCAGAAGGGTTAAGGAGTCTTCTGGGCGATGGGGGATTTGTCTTACCTAGCACAGCCATCTCTATACCTGAACTGGGATCCCTTTGCATCTCAAAAATCAACAGGCAAGCCTAGGCCAGGTCCACAGGGTCCCAAAACCACCTGCATCTCCTCACTGATTGCAGAGGGACCAGCTTGAACACAGCTACGCTGGCGACAACAGCCAGCAGCGTAGCTGCTGCCGACCAGGGAACCTCCTGTCTCATGTCTGGGCATGAAGTGGGATGTTGGGATTTGTCATTTGCACAGCAAGCAGTGTGGCTGGGAGGCCTACAGACAAAATTTTAGCTGTAGGCAGCTTTTAACAAGGAACAAAGATTTACCCATCTTTCTCCCCAAAGCTCACTACACAGTTATTACCTGAAGAGGGAACTGCATAATCACAGGACAGGATTTTTCCAACTAGCCCAGAGGCAAAACTCTGCACATGACTTTTAAGATACTCCCTACTTCTGTCATATAATATATTTTAACATCACTTTTTTCTCCCATCTGTAGAGCAACTTTATCACAGTCTTCCAGCATTGCCATTCCCTTATACAGCAGCAATCATGCTGAAAACCACAGTTCATAGAAAAAAAAAAAAAATCTCAAAACCGGCAGGTCTCCCGGTCAATTAAGGATGGTGGGACACCCTGATAAGTTAGAACAGAAGGCAGAAAGACAATGAAATAGACTGAGAACTTTTCACAGTTTTACAATAAAAAAAAAAACCTTCCCAGCAGGCAATATTCCCAGTGCTTATTGGAGCACTAGGGAGAAAAAATTAAAATAAAAGCCCTCAACCTTGATACTTTTATTTGTCTAAAGTTCCCTCAATGATACTGCTCCAGGCTATAATCAATAAGAGAAAGAAGCAAACCATAAAAAAAAAAGAAAAAATGCAGCACAGATAAGCACACACCCTGCCACGAGCATTTTCTTTCTATAATTCACAGAATTTACCAGGTATCAAACTCAAACCTACTCTCTAACTTCATCCTTGTGTAGCAAGGGGGACTCAGATCCTCTTGCTTTTAAAGGAGCAATACTGCATAATGCATTTGGGATAAACCTATTCCTCCCACTCAAGCTCCTCCGTGCACTCTTCTATTTTGCTGTAGGAGAAGCTTTCCCTGCAGAAATGGAACTGAACTAATGTGGACAAGACTTCAGCAACAACTTAGCATCTCCCTAAACACAAAGTCAAGTACTTCAAAATGGATTTAAGAAAGAAGTTATGACTGCCTTGATCCCAAAGTACCAACTAAACACAAGAGACTTCCACACAGCGTATATTCCCAGTGCAGACCCCATGCTATTAGGATTCCCATGCGATATGCAAAGGGATATTTTTACCCTTATTTTATAAGCAATGCTGTTATGCTTTAGGATGCTTACTTCAAAGATCCTGTTCTGGTTGCTTGTACACAGCTGTTCAGGGCTGGAGCATGTTGGAGAAAGCTCAGCAGACCCTTTCCTTATGCTGAAGCAGTGAGCTCAAATCCTTCACACATAGTGCTCCCAGAAGACGCAGAAGATCACAGTCACAGCACAGAACAAACCAATAAGAGTAGCAGGGAGTAAGAGTTAAGCCATGGCTCTGCTCCTGGTCTGCAGCATCTGCCAGGCTGAAGTAGGTTTTCC
>NW_009647955.1:3238784-3255405 GCF_000708025.1 Charadrius vociferus
CCTACAGCAAAGACACAGTCTTCAGCTGATGACCCTTCTTAGAGCAGTCATCCAGTGACCAACTCACTGCACATCCCCTGAAGGGCATCCTGCTTGCTCCCCCTTTACCACGGACCAAACTTAGCACCTCTGCCTGCCCTGCTTTTAACTTTCTGAGCCCTTTGACACAGCTGAGGCCCAGTCATGACCTGATTGCTAATTTCCTTGTCTCTACTTAAATGGTAATGTGATGCTGCCATTATTCATTTCAGCTGTCCTGCTGCTGAGCCTTAAAGTCATCTCAGTTCACCATCAGCTGCTGTGCTTCTTGCCTTATTGTACAGTGATTTTCACTCTCCTGGGGCTTGCCAAGGACATGATAGGTGCAGGGTGCTCACGCATACTTTGGTCTCCAGGGACATGCTCACAGAAGGCCAGGGGATCACCCCACAGAGTCACATCCCTCCATCCCAAACCACAGGCAATGTTGAAGGTGTTTGCTGTGTGCTATGAGGAAAAGAGCAAGAGCTCTGGCAGAAATGCTTTGTATCAGAAGTATCGCTAGCTCTTCAATGACCTTTTCTTTTAGTTCTGCTATTTGAGGTGAATACGGAACTCACCCTGTTAACTGCAAAACCGAGAACACACAAGCAGGATAACTTCCCTTAAAGCAGAGAGGAGCTATGAGGTTATGCACCAATGCCCCATTTAGCAAAGCCCCACTGAGGGCACTAACTCCTGTTTACTCCCATCAGCAAAGCAGCAGCCCAAATCTCACGGTGAGGAACCCTACACTCTCTCAAGCGCTGTAAGGTGGCTCAATCCAATCCAAACCCTGAGCTCCAGAGGGCCAAGGAATAGGGCACAACACTGATTTCCAGCTGAGACTCTCTTGTGGGAGGCAGTCTGCCACAGCCTCATTTCTTGCAATTCACGGAACACCTCTCATTACGGCAATACGATTACCTGAGGCTGCAGCAAGTCAGACCCCACTTTGCCTTGCACTGGGAAATCAAAAGGGACTCAACAAGACCCTACTCACAGAAGTCACCTTTGTCTGAACTCGCCGAGTTAATGGCAGGGATCTCAAAGGGGTCACTCTTCAATCATCTCCTGAAAAGATGAAGGGCTTAGTGACCTTTCAGGGAGCTGAGCCACTGGCTCCAAGGACTCTTGCAACTCACAGCGATGCTCTGGTTGGCAGGCGGGCTT
This sequence comes from Charadrius vociferus, assembly GCF_000708025.1. NCBI lineage: Eukaryota > Metazoa > Chordata > Aves > Charadriiformes > Charadriidae > Charadrius > Charadrius vociferus. Next base: position 3,239,976 of record NW_009647955.1, read on the forward strand.
CCACTTGAAGTTGCTGGTGCAGAACTGCTCTTAAATCCGCTCCAGGAGTCACTGTGCTGAGCGCCAGCAGTTCTCTGTGTTGGTTATGGCATAAACTCTGAAGCTCTGGGGGTTACTGTTGTCCGCACAGTGAGCTGTCAAACAACAGAGGACTCTGCCAGCTCAGACAGCAAGCAGCCATTTTATATGCAGCAACCTGCAACAAGGTAGAAGGAAGGTACCGACTGCCTGATGTCGACAGCAGACTTGCCCGTTTGTTTGCCCGCTTCTTCTGCAGCGGGACACGCTCTGACTCAACACCTCTGCCTGGTCGGAGCACAGCAAGGCTGTCAGAGATGCCAGCAGCAGGCTCCCGAAGCAGTCCCTCTGGTACCTGCTAAAGATACCGGTCTGGCAAAGCCAGAAAGCATCTCCAGCCCTGACCTGATCCACGGCCGGGCATCACACTGGCTCTCTGCCGTGCCCGGGCAACAGTTTTGCTGAGGATGTGACTGCAAACACGGGAACTGTAATACGCCTCAGGAGCATATTTCACCTAAATGTTCTTTAAACATTTGTTTATTGCAATTAAACATTTTAGCCTGGAATTTACACATTCCATTATTCTTATTTTCCCCCATTCGGGCTGCAGCTGTCATAATGGGAGGTTGATTTATGACTCATCCAACCAGCACTCAAACCCTTAACGCACCAAAACCAGCATTCAAGTCAGACCGTAAACTGCTCCTAATTTACTTAGATTAACTCCACGTTTAAAGTGCCACCACAGAAACTGCAGTTTCCCTCCCCTGAAAAGGATGGGTTCCAGAATACTCGATAAGCCAAATACATGCAGGCAGAGAAGGGCACCGAAATCCCTCCTTCAGGAGTACAGTATTAATGAAGGCTTGTATTAACTCGGCACAAAAATGCATCAGTGAGCTCCATGCAGATTACTATGGTGACAGGCATCAGCACAGAACTCGGGGAGAAAGAGAAGATGAAAAGCTAAAGGAGAAAAATGTTGGGTTTTTTTCCCAGCCGGGAGCTACTAAGTTCTCCAGGGTGTCTGGAGTTAAGATGAAGTAAGTGGCTGTCTCCAATTAAATGCATCGCTGTCGGTATAAGTTTAATAGCTCAACTCACTACAATGATTCACCGAATCCACCCAAACTGGGAAGCTCGGGAATAACGGCATTTGCAGCTGGGCCAGGAGCTGCTGCCCTTGAAGACCAGGGGTGTGTTCTCCCCTGGCCGAACGTCTGGCCCAACTCTTCCAAGGTGGGACCACGGCAGAGCGTGACATGGGTGTCTGCGCCCGCGCCTGCAGTGAGTCACGCACGAAGCGGGTCAAAGCCTCCTGAGCCACGCACGGGGATCCTGGAGGATGCTCCTCAACTGTGCGGAGGTAGGAAATCCTGCCACAAAGCGCTGAGCATTTTCAGCTCCCACGGGAGTCACTGAATGCAGAAAAGCACACAGGCGGAGGCAAGGAGGACGTCTCCCAGCCCCACAAAATGTTTTCCACAGCTTCTGTGGCTAAACTCAGCAACATTGCCTGAAGCAGAAGGACACACTGTGCCTTGAGGAAGCCTACAAGCAGGTGGCCTGGATGAACTGGGCAATGCAGCCTGTAGCATCCTGAGTGAGAGGCAGGGAGAGGGCAAACGAACTGCAGAGCCGAGGGAGGCGAGCAGCGTTGGTGGGCATTTACATTTGGATGCCTCCTCAGGCTGCCTGCGCAGACATCAAGTCCTGGTGGGCAACGGTGGCTGCCCAAGCATCAGGAGGGGCTCCAGGGCAAAGCCGGGCATCCAGCCCCACCTCGCAAAGCTGGCACGAACCCCTGCAGTTTAGACGCAGCCATTCAGCTTAACACACGGACACGTCACCCAGCCCATGGGGAGGATGGAGAGATGTAAACAGACTGACAAACTGATGCTAAGGTTTATTCCCGAGGTCTGTGACTCTGGGGGCACCAAACAGTTGATCCCAGCTCCTTTCCCAATGATGCAAAATAAAGGCCATGCCCAGCTCCAGTTCAACGTGATTACAGGGTTAGTGTCACCCTCCAATTACAGGGAATTTATTTTGAGAAGAAAATGACTCTGGGACAATAGGGCTGCATGGCACACTCGTGTATTTACTCATCTCAAGCACAAATCTCCACCCAGGGCTAATAACTACAGAGAGACAACTGGTGTTTCCAGGATGCATTACATGAAATAACAGGCTGCGCTGACAGGGATGGCCTCCGCGTTTTAAGGACGAGCTTCTGAAAATTACATTTCCCTAACTCAGAGGGATGATGGGCTCAAGCCAATGACAGCACCCATCAAAGCTGTCACCCTCAGTGAGTCACTAGAGCAGAATGGCACCTTGTAGGCAAAAAGAGCATCCAGAGAAGTGATTTCCTTTCCTGTGCTGATGCCTGCAAGGAGGAATAGTAATTAGCCCTCCAGCACTGAGCACAGCTGCCTGCCTGCGCCCCTCTACCAAGGAGCAGACATGTGCAGAGCTCTGCACTACGCCTGCTTTGCTCTTACAAAGATGAGTCCCTCCAGGGAAGTCTATTTCTCGCTTGTAGAGTAGGTGGAAAGGATGTGGTTGCACAGCACTGGCATTCACGCACGCTCTCCCATGTCCAGGCAGTCAGCTTTACACAGATATTAAGGGCAGAGAAAGGAATCATATAAAGCACTGAAAATGGGGGATGCAAAATGGGATCACTTCTACATGTCTCCTGCAGACCCCCCTTTTCCTAGGAGCCTACGGATGTTAGGACTTAGAGAAATCACCCTGCACCTCACTTGCTCCCCAAGCTCCTGACCCCATGCCACCTAAGGTCCAAGGCTCAAGGACAAAGAGGTCCAAAGTCTTAGATGGGTTTTCCTAGAAGGTAAATGCCAAACTCATGTACATGATACATGAGCTACTCATTCTGAGCAGTCCCTGCACACAAGCTGAGGACGAGACAGCCACCTCCAGCACTACAGGGCCAAAAGGGGTCCCCAAAGACCAGCGCAGGTGAAAGCAATGGGGTGGCAAGTGGAAGAGAACTGATGGCCTAACTGCCACCAGTTATTCCGGCACAGAACTGCTGACTATCTCTGGGTGAAATTGTCTAGCTGAATATTTTGTTAAAAAATTCAGAGTAAGAGCTGCTGAAGCTATACACAAACTCCCATCTCATTAACGTGGAAAAAAAGGAGATCTGAAAATGGTAAAAGTTTTGATTTTCTCTTTTGAGACAATGTTTTGTTTGGAAATGTAATGAAAAAAAAAAAAATGATGTTAACAGAGCTGGAGATGAAAGTCAAAGTTTCCTTTTAAATAGACTGAAATATTGCATTGGATCTGAATCCCCTCCTACCCACAAACTTCTTTTATTTGACCAGAGAACTAAAAAATCAATTCTTCATATAGCTGCACTCCTGGATTTGTCTTTGCCTCCCCCAGGACAGGGTTTGTGTTGCTCTGTTGATCCAGTGTGTTTTACCAGCAGTCAAAATTTCAAAACATTTCCCTTTAAAGAGCAATCTTCTACACCTGTATTGACTTGAGCTCCAATGAGGAGAAAACCAAAGCCTGACAGAAACAGAAAGCATAAAGGAGAGATGTAGGGCTGTTCCAGAATTTATGCAGGGTGAGCTTTTTCAGGTAAGGGAATAAAAAAAAATTATAAGGTTAATGGAGAAGAAGTCGTAGCTGCAGCTCCTAAGCTGTCATTTTCCAGCACAGTCAATGCCATGGCTACTGAGGGTTACAGCCTGCTCATAAGTATGGGTAGCAGAGCACACAAGATATATTATTTATTTTGAGGAACACCCTGCAATTATTCCTGACATATTGTGTAATTAGCCAAAATTACAACATATTCACCCAGAGCGAAACAGAGGATAGCATAAATATTATGTGTGAGCCCACAATCACACAGCGCATTTCATTTGGGTGCAAACGTGACTCCGGGAACCACCCAAGCGTGTGCCTCTTCACGGCGGCTTCTCCCTGGCCCCCATGGGCTGTGCCAGCTCCCAAGCGGGCACCCACAAAGGAGAAACACTGGGAATAAAATCCAGACCCTCCCCATGCCGGCAATGAGAGCTGACGTGCTGCACGAAGACTCAGCAAACATGTACGTCCACCCTGCAGAGCTTTTGGGTTGAGGGACGATTGAGCCCAAAGCTCCTACCAGCAAAGGAGCCACAGCTATACTATCCCCAAGGGATTTGGGAAGGCAGGCTCAGAGGATGATGTCTGAAGATGATGCTTGCTGGGCTTTGCAGGAAGGAAAAATGGAAAAAAAGCTCTGCCCTCTCCCCACGCCTGCAGCACCTCTCACCCTACGCACGGGGATGGACAGGAGAAGATTTCCCACAGGGCCACACATCACCTAGACGTGTCCTAAGGAGTTATGTGATGAGTCAGAAACCTTGCAGCAGCACTTTGTCGCTTGTACAGTTAGAAAGGCTGTGTTTTGTTTTGTTGACACCAATACGCAACGTAAAACTTCTTCACTGTCAATTAAGCTGATTTCTTCCTGTTTTCCTACAAAGATTTGGTTTAGATATCGGGAAATTCTTTCTATCTAGAATTTGCTCCATGGGAGGATGTAAAGAACAGGTTAAAAAACATCTGTCTGGGGAACGTACGTCTGGTGTTACTGCAGGGCTGCGGCTGGACTAGTCAACCTTGGGGGTCCCTTCAGTGTTGCTGCTAGGTGACCACGACTTGGTGACGTTATCACACCTCTGCACCCCGAGTTTTTGAAGTGCTCCACGACAGAGTCCCCAGCTCCCCTCACCTTGAAGTGCCCCACGCAAGGCACGAGATCACTAATAGTCCTCACACGAGCAGAGCAGACGCCATCCCTGCTGTTCACGCCTGCCACCGCGCTGTGATTTGTGCTATTCTCAGACGCTCAATCTCTCCGCTTCCTCCATCAATCCAACAGGCCTGAAATACTGCAGAAACGCCGAGAAGTCCCTCACACAAACAAAACACGCTACGGAAACGACTACATCATTCTTCCACCCGGCTCCACACACCTAGAAAAGTTAATTCATTAAACTAGAAATCTGACGGAACGTTCTATCAACAAGCACTGAGCAGAAATTAATCACTTAAGATGCTATCAGTGTGTGGGGGTGTACCTGGTCCTAACAACACCAGCTCACAGAAGAGCCCTGGGTAATCACTGGATGGCAACTCAGGGTAAAATTTGGGTCCCATTGTCACTCTGCAAGTGTTCAATAACACCAGGCAATAACGTCCCCTTCTGCTACAGTGTTCCTCATGCACTCCCGCAGCATTTTCCAGAGGGATGAGAGGTGTGAGATTTCTTTATTTAACAGGTAATGAATTTGCAATGTGGAAAAATTAAAGCTTGAATCAGCCAGGCTGTATTATAAGAATTTTTTTGCTCACTGCACTAATGCAGCTTAAGCATTCCTGTAGCAGTTTGCAAGCATTTTTTGACCCAAAATTATGATGTTACTAAATTTCGACAAATCTTACCCAACACTCAAATGCATAAAGAAAATGTGCCGCTTGTGCCACTCTGGTTTGAAACACTGCATTTCAAAGAGCAAGATCAGGCTAAAAATGGTCCAAACCCACCATGAGACTCAAAGTTCATTCTTCTTTCCTTTTGCTTTATGAAAATACACCTTTTTTTTACCTACAGAATGATTTTAATTTTCCATCTGAACCAGAGGTTTCCTGCCACCTAATGAAAACACTGGCAGTGCGAGAAAGCCATCACCTACCTCATTCCACCTAAAGCTCCGGTTTAGATAAGGATGGTGTTTCACGGGGATCTCATTACAAACGCCTCATTGCCGATGTCGGGAGGCCCCCGAGGACTCCAGTGAGACAGGTGGGTTCACTGGCCGCTCTGTTGTCATCTCGGGAGAGAGCTGTAAGCAGCGAACTCCCTCCCCAGGGATGCGTGTGCTCAGGGATGACACAGCGCAGGTGGAGCAAAACCAGAAAATCTGCCTCTCCGACAGGTCTCCCAACAGAGCTCCTGCTCCTCCAGCTGCCCAGGAGCCACCCGCCGCCTGAGGGCTCAGGAGTTCTCAAACTTCACCTGGTGGTTTCTAATCGTTCGGGAGCCACTATCAGGCTCTAGTTTTAACACCTAAAGTTTATTTCATGGACAGTAGGGCCGTGTTTTGGGGGTTGGACTAGATGATCTCCAGAGGTCCCTTCCAACCCTGACCATTCTGTGATTCTGTGAAAACTAGTAGAAGAAATGTTTAAGGAGAAGGTAGGAGTGGCACAGAAGGAAATGAAATAAAAGCCAAAATAAATGTTTATAAATTTTTAAATAACTCCACTGTGTGTTAGCAAGCAGGCAGACCCCATACTGAAGAGCGTAAAGCCAAACCATAGAAAGCCAGCAGAGCACTGGTTGTTACACCACGCGCTCTGCCAGCCCTGTCAGTAGCCATCGTCACAGAAAATCCCCACAAAAGCGTGATGTCAGTCACCAGAGGATGCCCGTGTGAACGGCTGCAGATCGATACCTGAGGCGGAGGGCACAGGCAGCCAGCGATTCCGACCCCGATCTGGTTACAGGACCTGTGCCAGGGAAAGGACCGGCTCGGGAGCCGGTGGATGGTCCAAGCCCCTCTCACCTGCCAATGTGTGATCCCTGCATCTGCTGCAGCCCAGCGGCTCCCAAGTCCCCAGGGAGCATCCTTCAGCAACTGCCCTGTGCTTCCCAACCCCGAGCGGTCCCCTGAAGCCAAAACCACTGTATCTTTTTGCTAATTTCTACTGCGTTTCAATTTTCTGGAAGACGTGGACTGGCTTTTTGCAGCCTGGCTTCACTTGCAGCAGTCCCATACTGCTTGACCTTCTGCAAACAGCTTTGCTTTGGGGAATGAAGGAAAAGTATTTATTAGGCAGTTCGGACATTACGAGTAGCAACTGCTAAGCAAAGAAACTATCTGTTCAGCCAGCATGGAGAGGGGACTGCAAACTATGCTGTTCTAGATAAATATCAATTAAGTAAGCATGTTCTATTAACCCCAAGACCTGGCTCTTTTCTTCCTTCATTTCAATCCAAAATGCTTAAGTATTTCAAGAAAGGAACATTTGGGCGGTTTTTTATCTTTATCATGACCCCAATCAGCTTTCAGCTGGGAAAGAGGAACAGGTAATGGAATTATATTGCCTCTCTGTGGATATTTTGCCATTTCACAGCATGTAGCCGTCCACTGGATGCAACATATCCCCTTCCCAGAGCACACTGGAGGGAGGGTGAGACAGGAGTGCTACAGGGACAGAGCTCTGAACATTGCACTCCATGGATGTTGCTGCGTGATGGGGGAGAAGCTCTCTCCTCTCCATCACCGTAACAGCTGTATCTAGCTCTGGATCTTCATCCTCAAATCCAGCCCCCTGCCATCAGATGCAACCGATCATTTCCCATCTCCCCTTTTCTACCACCTATCAATGGAGCCAAGCACTCCAAACATGAACCGTGGCACTGAAAAGACCCCAGGAATGGGGGGCGCGGGCAGGAGGCAGCATAACCACTCCCCCCCCTTTCACCATGGCTGCCCACCTTCTGGCCAGAGAAGTGCCATAGGTCCGCAGCTCAGGGTTTCTTCTGGAGAACATGACGGTGCCAAGAACCATCCAAAACAGAGTTCACCCTTGTGCTCAGTACCGCTGAAGGGGAACGGGGCACTGATGCAAGGCAGACTCTGAAGGAGGCGTCCCTTGGACAAAATCCCCCCTTCCTCCCTCATAGAACTTCACATACCACAGATGCACACGCTGCTGAGAAGACAGAGGAACTGCTGCTGCTACCTCCCCCCTTGCCCTGACCCAAGTCAGGGTCTGCACAAGAGCTCAACACTCCTCCAAACTTAAGAGCTCTGCCAGGAGTGGCACAACTCCCTACGGCATCTCCTTAGAGGGACCCCAGGCACAGCGCTGCGGACATCTCCCTGTGACACTGGGGGAAAGGGACAAACCCAAAGCAAGAGAGCAGATGCAGGAACAGAGCTGTGAAGCCCCATTCAGTGACGATGCTGCTTCCAGCATTATCCCCCACCTCGCAGCCCGGCCCACTCCGTGGGGAAAGGGCAGAGAGCAGAAACGCCCGGAGGCGATGCACGGAGCCTTCCCCACCGCGCCAGCAGCTCATCCTTGAGGACAAGAAGGGCTCAGGCCACCACCCTGCCTGCGAGCCTGCGGATTTGTTCCTCTGTCACCTTTAGCCAGGCCATTCTGGAACGAGCAGAGGACAGCAGAGGTGTCTGACAGGTGTCTGGGCACTTCCAGCATAATTTTCTCAGCGGCCACATGAGCTCCATCAGGGTTTCACAGAGCCCCAGTTCAGTGCTCGGAACAGGCACGCAGATATTTGTCTATGCTGCTGCGTGGGGGCTGGAAGAGCCGGAGTGGTCCGCCTGAGCAGTGAATACCACAGTCGTCGTGTTCCACAGCTCTCTAGAAAGCTGCCTTCTGGTTTACCATTTTAAAAATGTGTCGTAGCTGCTATTTTCAGAGACAGCACTGCCAGGAAGCTGCAGCCCTACAGCCCTGCTACCACGCTGCAAAAATTCAGCGTCCGCATTGACTCCCCTCAAAGCACAACACCCCTTTTCGAAAATAATTTATTCCAGGAGCCCCCACTAGCGGTGTTTGCTGAGTGAGGGGCACAAAGCGTGTCCACGGCTCTGTTACAGCTTTTAATAGAGATGCAAAGTAAAACCAGCTTCTGGAAAGGCCGAGCTATTTCAGGATTCTGCTACGTGTCAGAATAGGATAAAGGTAAAACAATAGACATAGTAGTTTGCTTTACACCCAGAAAGGATAATGTATTAATATGCAGAATATCGTGTTAGCCAGGGAATAGAGACAAACCATGCATTAAATAGGAGAACAGAGTATATAAGTATACAGGTACCGTTCCCTGATAGACTGCAGCGTCTGCAGCGCAGGTACAGAACAGATGATTTTAGTACAGGTCACTTCACAAGAGACTTCCAAGACTAAGGCACAACAGTAACGCAGCCACGCAGTGACGCTAGGACAGAACACGGGAACACGGAGCACAGGGAATTGTATGTGTATTTAAAGGTTAGTCCTCTGGAGCTGCTTTTCCTGAACTGCTCTCTTGGTCACCTTCTCCTGCCAAACCACGCAGCTTGCAAATACAAAAGGGATGTCAATCTCTCACATGTTTTGCTTGTTAAAATTCTTGCCTTGACTTTAGTAATAATAAACCACAGCTTGGCTTCAACTGTACCGGAGTAGGAAACTCACAGAAATAACGTGCATGTGACCGTCAGAGGGATAGATCAAATGGAAGGAATGCCAGAGGGAGGGAACAAACGCCTACCTGGCCACCACCCTATCGGGCAGTTCATGGTGTGCCCATTTGGGGCGGGAAAAGAAGGAAAGAAGATAAGCCCAACTGAGTTTACACTTGCTCCTCAACATAGTGAGACTCATGATCGTGTTTGTCTCTCACCGGAGTAAAATTCTTACAATCTTTTCAGCTCCTGTGGCAGCTCTGCTCTCCACACTGCCCGAGTCAAGCTGGTGAATTTTTTTTGGTAATAGATACCTTATCTGTTAAAATATGCAGTATCTGGTCTACTGAAACTATTCTAAATTCATGCTGAATTCAGCAAAGCAAAAAAGGAAGGGAGGAAGGAAGGAAGAAGATCTTGTCTTCATTTTGGTATTTTTGGAACTCAAGCTTTTGGGTTTTTATTTTAAAACAATATTTAATTTAGAACTATACCTGAAAGTTAAAGAAAAAAATACATATAAAAACCCTCCAAACGAAATTGCACCTTTTTTTTCCCCCAAAAACCAGTTATATCAGTCAATGATAAACTGATTTATATGGATCTTTTATTTTATGGGGAAGGAAAATAATCGCTCATGAACCTCTTTTCTCCCTGACTTTTCCCTTTGGCTGGTGATGGAGGAATCAATCATTTGTATTGCTCTAATGGTGAACCTCCTCTGCTGGCTAATGATTTTCACTGCTCCCACAAGCAGCTACCCCTGAGGCCACGGGGAGAGAAGATATCCATCCCTCTAGGAGCTTGGATGACTTCCACGGATTTTCTTGGCATCAACCAGTCCAGAACTAGTACGAAGTGGCTTACTGACTGACATGCTCACCCGCAAGCTGTGTTGCAAAGCAGGCTGGCCGCTGAGTTTTCCATGCTCTGGAGTAAGTCGGGAACCTTCAGTTCTTCCCCAGATTCTAAAACCGGAGAGTTCGGGGTTGCCACCTGACCCCCCCAGTAACCAAGCACAGACACACACCGTGACAGGCACCACATCTGCAAGTCACGAACGTGTGCGATACCACCCCCGGGGATCAATTTGATAAAATGAAACCCATCTGCTGAGCTGTCACGAGCAGGAGGACGCCTTTTCCCCCCCTCCTGATTATTTCAGCATTCATTAGCACCAACGGGTGCAGAAGGAGCTCACGGCTACAACGGCAGACCTCACCCACACCCTGCCCCAAGCCTGACAGACGGACACTCTCAAACTGTGCCCCTGCCCCTTGACGTCATCTAGGCTCGTGTCTGGCCAACCACTTGGCATACATGTCCTCATCTCAGCTAGTACATCCAAGAGCTCTTGCTGGCCAGGCGACGCCAGGATTTCAAGGCATTTCCACTCCCCTCTGCCACTCAGAGACGGTGCACAGCACCACATTCTGCAGAAGAGCGGGCAGAAGAATGTGAAGGACCCCCGTTGGCTGGGCGCACACCCAGATATGCCTACACACGCTATGGAAAAGTGCTGGGATCCAGCCTGAATCCTACTGCAGACAGCAGCTATGCGCCGAGATAATGTAGCTGGCATCGGGATGCTGTAGCAACAGAGGGGCCAAGTTCCACAGGTTAGGCAGATATTACAGCCGTTCTGAGAGGAACCACTCCAGAAAAGCAGGCGAGGACTATGACAAATTTAACGGGGAGCTAAAAAGGTGGGTTTTTTTTCCCTGAGCTTCAATCATAATTTTCACCCTGCATGAAATCAGAAAGGACTTTAGGATTTAACTCAGGGAATTTAACAGCTTGCAGAGATGACAGACTTCTCAAATGTTTTAAATGAATCTCCGAATGAACAAAGTCCTTCTGTGTCCTTCAGCTAAAGTTGCTCTTATATTTTCCTTATACTGCTGCAAAAATATCTACATACATATATTTTCAATTCCAGATCTCCATTTATTATTCAAAATAAGAAATACTGCAAAGGGAAAACATGTTTTAAGTTACTGCTTTTTTTTTTTTCTACGTGTGAGCCATTTCCTTCACTTTAGAAGAAGCCTTTAGATCTCCTTAAGGAAAAACATCCTTTCCCTAGAGGAGGACGAAATAAATATCAGACAGGGGGGAAAAAAAAAGAGGAAAAAAAAAAACCAACGCAGAATTTTTTTCTTTTTCCTGGGGTAAAAAACCTGCTTGAGATTGAACTCCCAATTCTAAGCTAGAAAGTCATCTACAGAAGCAATGCCTGAAGGGACGTAAATGATGCTACACCAGCACCTGGCACCTCCTGACCCAAAGCGGCCTGAATCCAAATATGATTTCCCCAAGTGACAACACCCTTCCAGCGGGCTTCACTCAGATAAAATTCCCACCAACCTCCACAAATGCTGTGCCTGATGCTCCAGCCTGTTTCCCTTTGTGCAAGGCCCCCAGTGGCCACGTCATGATGGAAGGCCAACTCCACCCCAGCTCTCCGGGGTGAGCTCTGCCTTAGAAGACAGTCAGTGAAGCAACAGCCACAGCTTTCATAAACAAGCTGGACCACCAGCCCAGGGCTTCCAGCCTGTTAAAAAACAGCTGAAGAAGGGATGAAGAAGCCACAAAGAGGTGCAACTACTTGGTTCAACCATTTGTTGGCAGAGAAGTCATGTAGAGAGAGCTGCTTTGTCTAGTCTGCCACATTCGCCTCTGGATCTCTCATTCCCTGATGAAGGATCCATCTCTTGAACCTGTACCAAAAAGCCATGCCATACAGCAATTTCTTTTGAATCCTCTATCAAGTTACTATGGTCAGAGCAAAATATACAATTTAATCTTTTCTAGCTGTACTTATATATATATAACCAAACAGGTGCGGTTCAACATATACGTATTTTGTTTGGCACCTGCACAATTGCAGCCAATGACCTGGATTAATTCACAATAATGGGATTAAGCCCATGCGTCCAAATTTTCAGCTTAGTCCACAGCACTCAGCATCCTTATTTGGCCTATCTTAAACTTTTAAATCATATCTTAGAGCCAAACACATGCAAGAGACATAGAAGAACGCAGAGCGTGCATGTGAGAGAGCTGCCTTTGCCCATCGAAAAGGAAGACAAAACAAGTGCTCGTTTTACAACATGGTGCTTACTGCAACCAACAAATTAGATGCTTCTGCAGCGTGTTTTCTCTAGGAGCTGAGAGCTTTGATTACACAAGATGCCCCTGCACAGACCTGGTTCCCCATAGCCAAAACCTGTGACTACTCATGCCCACCGCCGAGGGAGCCTGAACTTCTACTGGGTGCAAATTCTCCCTTCCCATACGAGAGCAGGAGTATTTCACTCTTGCTTCACGCAAGCTGCGAAATGAAGCACAAGGCGCTAACCAGTGCAAAATGTAACTCTGTTCACACACACCTTTACTGAATATTTCAGTTACAACACTGTTTGAGTCGCATAGTAAAACCCACACTTGACATACGCTCACAGTTACTTTTACAAAAGCAAAGGGAACGTGAAACACCATCGGAGTTGTATTTCTGTAATGGTGCAAGTTGCTACAGCTCCACCATTGCCGCATTGTCACCTCACTGGCAGCGGCGGGCCCAAAGCGTGGCGTGCTGGAACGAGCATCAGGAATTAGGTCTCTGTGTCAGGTAACTGCTCCGTGCCTTGGTCTCGCCTTCTGTAAAATGGGAAGCATCCTCTCCATTTGGTAGAGCTTGTTGAGTACTACAGACGAAAATCACTCTGTAAACGTGAAGTATTTTGACAGTTACTCCCCATAGCCATAAAATGAGGTCACGTTTAAAAAGGTAAAGATAGTTCCCCTAGCACTGTACCATTTCCAAATGGGATTGTATCCCTTTTGAACATGGATGTTTCTCACGTTCCTTTCACTGACTTGCAAACTACTGAGCCAGCATACCATTAAGTACACATAATCACTGGGGTTGTGGGTCACCGCACAATGTATGCACATTTCTTTAAACCAGATTCAATTCATTTGCATATCATTTTCTATGCAGAAGAGCGACTCTGCAATGAATAAGTTATCTGGGCACAATACACTCCCTGAATAAACAACGCGAGTAGCAGCCAACCGAGTGGCACGCTGCCGTCTGAGCAGCACACCTGAGGCCGGCAAGAGGATGTACCACTGAAACAAATCTCTATTTAAAAGATGGATATAAGGAACTAAAGCAGACACAATCCATAGGCTAGGAAAGACACTTGAATTTTTTTTTAAAGCAACTTAATTCCTCTACTTTAATTTTATAAAATGAAAACAGTACTGGTTACGAGTGATTGACTGACAGCTCTAAAGATTGAACAGCTGTATTTTTACAGCACTGAGTAGCGTTGATCCTTCTTCTAAGTCAATAAAAAGCCTTGCTTAAATCATCCTAGTCTGTAAGTTATTGAACACCTTCCATAGCATAAAAGTCTATGCAAGTTGAGGGAATTCTTAGAGTTCATCAATTCTTCATGGGCATTTAGTGAGTCCAAAGGAAGCAAAATCAGACCCGTGCAGCTGGGAGCACTGTGGTAGGACCAATAAAGACTCACCAACCACATCCTGCTGTAAAAGGCACTCAAACTTTAATGCAACGAAGCATCTTGAAATCTAGGTAACAGGTCCAGACTTCTCACCTCTTTTAGTTGTTGAGGGAACTCATTCAATAGGAGATGGAGATGAGGAGGAAAGAAGAACGGGAAAAAAAATCATCAATGAGACTCCCAGGTCCCACTCTTGATCCTACAAAGAGTGATTCCTGTGACAAAACGACCACACCTTTTGGGCAAGAGCCATCTTTTGGGCTGGGCTCGCAGGTCAACTAATATATAGGATGGTCCAGCAAGTTACCACTCATCATAACTTGAGGGGAAAAAGAAAAAAAAAAAGGCAACTTTTTTCCCTTTGAATATTTCTAGTCATGCTGTATTTCAGGTATTTTGCATGCTCTTTTGGTAACTGCTGTAAAACGGATCATTAATCAGTCTGGTTTTCGCACCCTAACCCACGCATCTTCAAGCGTTCTGCTAGTTAACTCTAGTCCTTGCCCCAGAGCCTGTGAATCAGGAGTGCTGACAGCAATCCAGAGTAGTTATTCTTTCCCCTTTGTTGACAACAGTAAGTGGCCTTCTACAGTGAGAGGCTTTCCCTCTATTTCTTCTTGTTGCTTGCTTGAGTAGAAGTCACGTACCTCAACCTACAGACCCAAAGAACAGCCTTCAGCTAGCCCTGACACCTTGCTGTAGAGTCACGACTGACAGACTTTGGATGTGGAGAAGGGGCTGCATGGAGAGACTAAGCAACAAACAAAATATTAATGTATACGGAAAACATGGGAGGATTACACAGGTTGATGGTACACCCCGAAGAGCTGAGTAAAACAAGTACTGCTCTTTTTTAACCACGATACTAATGGATATCTGAGAAAAGTACATGTTCACAGCAGCTTATCAAACCAATCGCTGTTTTATTACCTTAGTAGTGACTTATAGCAGTGAAAAAATAAAGGAAGATGTAAATAATAATTCCACTGAGAAATCACAGAGGGCCTACTCTTGCCAGGTACTGAGTTCTCACGCCTACCAAGGACAGCTGAGAGCACAAAGCATCGCTCAGAACTGAAACTGTGTATGGTGGGACTTCATCGTGGAAATGTAAGCAACATGTACACTTGGGCTGAAGTTTTCCACAAGGAACCAAGACTGACTGCACACACACACACAAAAACGATAAAGAAAGGAAAAAGAGACAGCCCTAAAATGCATTTCTAGGTCCTTGCAAGCTCCCTGTTAGGTGCAACAGTCGTGCAGCTGCCACCTGGACAGCTTTCTGAGCTAAGAAAATTCCCTATGCAACTCAGATCAAGAAGTAACACTTGATGGATCTAGTTATCAAATGACCACAATTCTAATTGATCCTCGGTTTATCGATTCCCTTGTCACTATGCAGAAAATTAGAGGAGGCTGTTTAAAAAGCATACCTACAGGGAGGTGGAAAAATACTATTCTGGGTTAAGCTAGCACGGATTAAGCCGCAGGGTCTCTCCTGCCGGAGGACCCACTTTGCTCACGCCTCGACCGCGGGGGAAGGATGCTGGCGGCTGCTCTCTGCCCACCCATCCCACCAGCCCGGGGTAGGAGACCCGCCAGGACTCAGGCGAAAGATAAGCGCGGAGCAAGCCC
>NW_009647955.1:3257278-3269279 GCF_000708025.1 Charadrius vociferus
CCCCGCCCGTCCCCTCCGGGGGGAGCCGTCTGCGACTTGCGCAGCCACCCAGGCCATTGCTGTAGGCGCCCGAGCACCTCCAGTAGCATCAGCACCATCTCCAACGGCATTTCCCTGCTTCTCCGTGCAAGCAGAGACAGGGCGACAGCCCCCGCCCGGCACCCCGAGGGCTGCGCTGCCGGGGAAGGGGGGTCGGTGCCCCGTCGGCCCAAGGCAGACCGCCAGTTCATCGGCAGATGCTCTGCTTGGGGTAACCCGCATGAGCTGGGCTGGCCGCCTCGCATCTCCAGCCGCAAACCTGCACCGAACGACTTTTAAGATGCAGAAATGTGTCTCTGGTTATCCAGATGAGCAACTGCTGTCGCTGTCACGAGAACGGCGCTCTCCACATTTCAGGTTCAAGTTACAGCTAACGAGTGTGTGTGCGGAAGGTGGTGAGCGAGATACTTGGGGGAGCGTACAGCGGTCGGGGTGGAAGGGAGAAGGGATCTCGGCTGGGAAGAGGAGACCTGTCCCAGAGACACTATGGCAAGTACAAGTGGCAGGATGAGACTGAATCCAGCCCTGAAGCTGTAGGGGTGAAGCATCTACCCAGCTGAAGAGGGCACTTTAAACCTGCTGGGGACAACCCCTGGGAATTACCAACTTCAGCAAAATAATCTTTGTAACTACTTCATTGCAAGAACTTCAGTTCTAAACTGTTATAATGCAAAAAAAAAAAAAAACAAACCTGAAAAAAACACCCACTATGCCCATAAAGATTAACTAAACTCTGGCATTACTTCCTCATTTCACTCTTAATCCCTATGCATGCCAAAATGAGGTGGAATCAGGTTCTCCAGAAGAGAACAGGGGAGGAAGATATTCAAAACCATTTGGGAGATATAAATGTTTGGCTGTTGATCTCTTTTTAACTGCTGCCAACTTTTTTGAGCAGATTTCACTGTCCCAATCAATAAAGATTTTTCTTCCCTTTTCTGTAACTAAAATGCTTCATATTTTAATTTTCTCTGCCAGATTATTTCACTTGACATCAAAGAATGTTGCAGTACAAGGTACAGGCATGGCCTAAAGAAAGCTGTTTGCAATCAGAGAATCACTGTCTGAACTGCCAGTGAATTATCCAAAGCTTCATCTTCAAAGGATGTGAGCAAATCTGATATCTTCCCAAGGAAGAGGTTTTGCCATCTATATATAAAGATACTTTTTTGCCTGTAGTCTTGAAATCTCCGGTGAAAGAATGCTTTTTTATACCCCCTCATATTAGATAAGTTTCAGTTATTTTGACATGCAACTAATTTGTTTTCTTGTGTAGCTGTAAACTAGAAGAAGCAGCTCTGCACTTAAAAATGATCCTAATCAGTGATAAAGTTGGTGACAGGTTTGTTTTTTTTTTTCTGGTGATTTGTGGATCTGAAAAGAGAGCTGCTGCAACTCTTAAGAAGAAATGCTTCTCCCAGGTCTTTGTCTCAGCAGTAATGGAATTAAATTAAAGCAGAGCTTGTGAAACTGAATATAATGTTGCATTTGCTAACATGCGGGTCTGTTTTTATTTATAGATGGCCCAGGAGTCCACAGGGTTTGGTTCTGAACACAGGCACAGTGCCATGAACTCCTGGTGACATTACTGGCACGCGCATCTGCTCTGCACCACTCTGGACCATGCCCCAACTTCACAAAGTTTTAGGAACAGCCCGTGCTTTTACAAACACCAAGCAAGCCCAGAGTGGTCTTGAGCTGGAGAACTGAAGGCCGTTCTCATCACACACTGCAGCTCTCCTGCACTGTCATTCTTGTGGGTGAAACATTACCTTAGGTGGGCTGCCGAGCGAAAAAGAAAAGCCTCCATGTGCTTTGGTCTCTGCCACTGGAAGTTCTCTCCTTCAGCTTCCATTTGGGTAAACAGAGCCCAAAACATTCTCCATTTTCATCTGTCCCAGCTGCTCCTCTTTGAGGGCAGTGCAGCCTACGCTGTTCCGTACCAACTAGCCCCTGCTGACCCCAGGGGCTGCATGCCTCGCTGCCGCCAATGGAAACAGAATTGTTTGACCAAACTGGGCCAAGATGGCATTTTTCCTTAAGGCACTTTTTTTTTTTTTTTTTTTACATATTATCTATCGATATTTAATATAATAATCTCTATACTATATAATTATTAAGGCAATTTTTCTCCCCTGCCTCTTCTCCCCTGGGCTCCCTCCTCACCTCCAGCCCCAGTCAGGAAAGCTGCCCAGTGCGCTCTTTGAAGAGGGAAGGAGAGAACAGCACTGATTCACAAAATGAAAAAACAAGGCAGCGTTTTGATCATGCTGGAGAGACATGCCAACGCTCCTCCTGCAGTCTGCAGAGAAAGGGCCCATCCTGCACCGAGGAGCAGACAGAGGGTCCGACTCCCCATGGCTGTTGGAGAATGAGACTCACAACGCTTATTACATATCCCCATCCCACCCTAAGGCACGCAGGAGCCCATGCCTGAGGCACTCGCTGTGGAAGGAGGCCAACAGAAACATTTCAAGACACTGTCATCTCTGAGGTTTTGTTCATTTCATAAATAAACTCTTCTGTCCACAGTGCCGAGGTTTGAAACGAAGGCCTGGCTGAATTTCAGGGCTTTGGTGGCTCGAACAGAGAAGAGATCTAGAATTGCATTCCCTTCCCTTCCTAAACAGAACGATCTATCTAGGTCAAAACGGAGGTTATTGGCACCTTTCCTTAGTGAAGCGCAATAATTCCCGCAGGGTTGCTAACAGAATATCCTGTTTATTTTTCATGGAGCCTTCATAAGCCATGGGCTATGTTCTGTAGATGCAGTCATTAGGCATATCTCTGCTTTCCTAATTCTGTATGCACGTACTACAGACAGAAGGGTATGCAGGCTTTTTGCTGATTTGTCTGCGTAGCTACTGAAAACGCATACATGAAACTCAACGAAAAGATTTAAATTTAATACCACTTTTAAATGTATATGCGTATTGCTATAGTTGAATGGGGAAAAAGAAAGACGCCCGTCTCTGGCCAATAATTATGAATGGCCTAATTCACCATTTTACAGCAGCATAGCAACAAATCTCTTCCAATAGGAAGGCACTGTTGAGTTTGAAAGTCTGCATGCAGACACCTCTTAAGAATTGTACCCAATTTCCACGCTGTGTAAATTACATCAAAAACGTGCATTGCCAGGGCTGCTTATTAAGCAGAATTAAGCCCATATCCATGTTTTATTAACTTTATTCTTTACAAGGTAGCCCCTTGTTGCATGTCTAGCATAATTAAAATTCATGCAGCTTTGGCATTCCCCAGTCTTTCTGCGTGGGTGGACTTTTTTTTTTTTTTAAAAAAACCCACATGCCTGGGTAACCTGATAAAGAAAACAAAAGACCTTACAGTATTTTTGCTCATTTGATGTGCAGGGTAATTCTGTTTACAATGCATGGTTTTATAGCTATGTTTGGATGCCTAATAAGAATTCAGATGGCCACTTAAAAATATGCTGTTCGGGGAGAGAGATCTGGCCCTAAAACGGCAGCGGAGAAGGAAAACTGGCTGGCTTTCTGGGCTTTTCTCGTGCAGCTGAGCGCTGAGCTGACGAGGCCTTTTAATAAACACAGTAGAGCCTGCATCATCTGATTGCTATATTAAAATAATTTCTTTAATGGGCCCCTCACCCCCTTTTTTTTGGCTTCAAAGATTCAATTAAAACAAAATTTGCAACTCATCACGACGAGTATTCATTAGCCTACCCAGTGTCTTTAAAACCAGCTCTAGCCTGGGGAGAAGTTGGGCTTGCCTGTGTCTTCAAGCAAGTGGCAGGTAAGCAGTCGTGCAGATTGCAGAATGAAACCCCTGCTGCAAAAACGGGGCCACAAGCAGCACCAACACAACAAAACCAACTGGAGCCCAGAAAAAGAAATAATTCTACTCAGATTTCATATGTTCATATATACATTTTTTTTTCCTTTTTAAGAGAGGATTTCTATTTAACAGAAGGTTTTATTTCTCCTCAGTGACTTGTTGCCTACACCAGGTGGAGGCAGGGGAACCCGAGAAAGCTTTGCTTCACTGAAGGTGACTGTGGCTGTCTAGGAATGAAAACGCCCCGATGCACTTTTCTTCAAGAAGCCTCATGTATGGCTGAACACAGACTTTGTCTCCTGGGTTCTGGAAGCACCTGCTGGCAACGGCAGGATGGGACACCATCTAGGGTTGATTCTGCTGCCTACATCTTGGTGCAAAGGTTGTCTCCCCAAAGCAAAACCTGAAAAGGTGTAGATAGTGGGGTGGGATCTGAAACTATTCCCACATATGAAGAGAGACCTCCCTGCAGACAGGTCAGTGCCTGTCCCACGTGGCTCTAGATGGGCTCATCTCAAAGCTGCTGTTACCACCCCAACCCGACAATCCTGTTCATCAGCCATTCTGCCATTGCCTTCCCCAATGGGATCAGGGCATGAAAAAACTGCTGTCCTTGCAATGATGTGCTTCAGTTGTGGCTTCAGTAGTGTAAAAACACACACCACTTCAGTCATTAGGGCAACGCAGAGAGGAGGCCTCACTGAAGGGTCTCCAGTCAAGGAGCACTGAAAGGATAGGTAATCTCCTTGTAGATAACCTCGTACAAGGCAGAGCTAAGAGCCCTCTTCCAGAGCAAGGGACACAGCCAACCAGCAGCTCCAGGCTTAGAAGCACCCACCTAAGTGTATCTCCTTGCCTGTACTACAGCTGCTGAATTTCAAAGACAGGAGAGACATCTGCCTCCCTCCCTTCGCCTCTTCTTCCTCACTGGTCTCCTCCCAACATCCAGCAACTCCTTCCATCCGTCCCCTTAGGGACTTTTTCACCCATGGCCACCCATCTAATAGCTCTAAGCCACAGGAACTACAAGGAACTGGAAGGGAAGGGAGAGCGTGGACTTGAGATTTCATTCCAGGTCTTATGTCTGCATTCACAGCATGCAAAAAAAAAAGAGACAAAGACAACATCCCTTGTGCTTCTAATGCAGAGCAGCAGCTTAAGGCTGAAAAAGGTGAAATAGCCACCACAGAACAACCCCCGTTGTGAGCCTGAGACTGAATACACACACATCATGCCCTTCTCTGGCTGAAGCTGAGACCGAGCCGTCAGAACTCAGGGTAGCAGCACTTTCATGAACAAGACTATTCCTACAACCTTCCCCTCCCTAGGAGAGGTCAGACACCCCCATCGCTGTCTTTGAATCCTATCTGATGACAGCGTATAGCCCATTTTGGCCCACATTTCCAATAATGCAAGAGGCTCCCAATTCCCATGGACATTGAACTGGTTGTGTCTGGCTTTACGTCTCACTTGCCTGAAGGTGACGTGGCCTGGGCGGAGATGGGAGAGTGACCCCACAGTGCAGTTTCAGGATGAGGGCCTCCAAACCCCTGGGCTCAGGTGATCTAAGGGGATCCCCATGCTTTTTCCCCCTCCCTGGGAGGAAGGAAAGCTGCTCACGCTGTGAAACCTCCTCACGTTATAACGATGCAGCCAGGCACTGATTCCTACCAAAACCATTTTCAACCGTGTCGGGAAAAGCCTTTCAATTTAAAGTTTCCATCAAGCTGACTTTGCTGAAAGTCAAACAGATCCTTCCTGATTAGATCTTGGCTGAGGCAAAACAGCCCGATTATGTGATTGAGAACGATAAAAAGAAGGGAGGGAGAACGAAACCCCCTATCACGTTCCTCCAGCAGGGCTGTGGGACTATCTGCTCCACAGCAAGTCAAGGCTTGGAGACTGGAGACAGCGGCCTTGTTAATGCACGTGTGTTGCACTGGCATAGTCCGAGAGGGGAGGAAGAGCACGAAGCTGTCAAGGAGAAACGCCAAAGTCCCTCCAGACCCATAAATCTCCTTATCTGCGCATAATGGATTCTGCCAGACCTAAAGAGGCATTGGAAACTTCCCTGACCCCAAACTTCACTTGGGACAAGTGAAGCTTCCAAGTCCATAAGAAGCCCAGCACTCACATCCTAAGCCAGGTCATACCTCAGATGCTGCTGGGTCAGAAGAGCAGTGCTTCAAAGGGGTGGCCCATTGCCCTCTCACGCAGCAAAGGCTCCTTGCCATTCGGAGAGCTCGTGGGAAATGCAGCGACCCTGACAAAACCTAGTACTCCCCCTGCCATCGAGTTCCGCAGAACAGGAGTGCTGGGACATTAATCCTGCCCTCAGGATGTCTGTGAAGTTACATGCATCCAGATTGCACCTTATTTAACCAAACCTGCTTATTTCTCCCGCATACTGCAAGGGCATATGCAACACTAAATGTAAATAAGAGATTACAGCTGACATACAGCTAGGACAAGGTTTGAAGGCTCCCTCTTCCCCCCATGGCCTAAAGTGCTGGGTAAAAATTATCATATTCACATACATTGCTTCCCCCACATACCCCTGGCCTCCAAACACACCTCATGCTATTTGCATAGTAATTTATTTCCCTCCCCAGCAATAAATCAACTTTTCTGTCTCCCCAGTAAAATGAAATCCCATGTCCTCTCTCCCTGGACTCTCACAGCTACTGCAATCCAGACATCAATAAAGATATCAGTGGCCTAGAAGCAAATCTGAGTTTGCCAAGGGTACAAAGACTAATGCAGTAGTAATTAATGATTGCAGCAGGTCTGGTGAAGAGACTAAACTGAACTGACGTGGAAACTGAGTTCATAGGAACAAGTTTCATTTTAACACAGCCAGATCAAACCTCTGGGGATAAATTGTGCAGTCTGTATTACTTCAAGACTGGGCATGTATTTATTTTTTTTTCTTGGAAAGCAGTGGCTTCGGGAATCGGGAACCATGAGAGAGATACAGCTGAACAGAAGCCTTCTCCACAGATCTGCAGCTGGGAGAGCCCACGGGTGCATGTGTGGAGCAACAGGGAGCAGAAGCAGAAATGCTCTGTCCTATTTGTACCCAGTGCGGCAAACATCAGTATCACAAAAGTCACAAAGTCTGGTTGCCACACTTCAGAAGTGGTAGGGATCCGAACATAGCTCCAAGAGGGTCTGTGGTCTACAAAGAATATGGGTATAGCGAAAGACTTGAGCAGTTCAGTCTCTTTGTGGCAGTAATAACCGCCTCTACAGGGGATTCACATGGGGCAACCCTGTGAAAGTGCTCCTGGTACTCAGCTGTGTTTAGCCTGTTAATACTGTGGCCACCGATAGTTTGCTGTTGCTGAAAATCAGCACACAGAAGAAAAATGGTTGAGATCTTCTGTATCCAAGAGAACGACAGAGAAGACTTGCCCTGACCGATAAATCTCTCACCTCTCAGTAAGAACATTTTCGAAAGGAGGGGCTCTTTCAATCCAGCAAAGTCAGAATGAGATCTGGAGGCTATGAGTCAAGGCAAGGCTCATGTTTATTGTTAATAGCAGAGGTAATTCATCAAGAGAACGATATGGCAAGAGTTGTGATGGATTCGCTATCATTTCACCCTAAGAGGCAACCTCTTTCAAAAATAGATGAGCTGATATCATAGCGCAGAGGGTACAAAGGCCCCTGGAGAGGTCACCCCTGTACTGCGCCAGCAGTACCTTCATCACCGCTGACAAGGTTGGTCTGGTCTCTGCTCGGAGACCTGCAGAAGTGGAAATCCCACAGCTCCCTTGGGAATGTGGTTCTGCACCACCCTTAGCTGAGAAAGGCTCTTCCTAACATCTAGTCCAAATTCCACTTATCTAGAAGTTTCTTGCCCTATTGGTATGCATGTCACAGAGGACTTACTGGGCTTGCTCTGTGCAGTCCTGACTTGAGTGAAGCAGGAGACCAGACTGCGCAATCACAAGTAGTCCCTTCTGCCTGACTTCTGAGGCTCACCAGGCGTCAGTCAGTATTAGACCTAATATGAACAGAAATCCACTTTGCACAAAATCTTGGATTCAAAGTCACGTTTCTTCCCCCTGAGGAAGGAAAATGAGACCCTCTGGTTGCTCCCTATGAAATACCGGAAGAGCAAGAAAGCACACTGCTGTGGGAGAACTGGTGGTCTCACCACTTTCAAGACCAAGACTCAAATCTCTGCTTTTGCACAAGGCAGAGCAGGGCACGAAACTGGATCTTTAAATGCCTGTGAAATGGGCTCTTCTGAAATTACTATTTCCTTTCTCCCTCCCACAGTTTTGATAAAGTGGTGTTTTTCAAGGGGAAAAAAACACCACTACCAATAGTTTGGCTGCTCCTTCTGAAGGAATTCATCACAGCCTCCCAACCTGTATCACTCGTATGTATGTCTCTGACAGAAATTACCGCTTTGGCCTTTTCTGCCTGCGGACTGCTGAACTCTGAAGTGCTTAACGCAGATGCTGCAATAGCTGCTCTAACCATTTTGCAGGGCTCTTCTGGGGCTTTCCAAGAATAGCTTTTGGACATGGGCAACCCTGTCTCCTTGTGCCCTTTATTCATGACCTCTCTATAGCTCCTGTCTTGGACAAGGAATTCCTGTACAGTGTGATTTCTTTCCTCCTCTCTGGCCATGCTTGCCTGTCCGTGTGTGTGTGTGTCCCCTTCACACGTGTGTTTCTTTACTTCAGAGAAAGAGGGAGTATCTCTTTAGTCTTATTCCATCATGTAACGCTAAAACCATTATTCAGTTAAAGGGCTGTTGGAGCCTGCTACGGACAAGTCATTGATTGAATTCGGTGTCCAGAGACTACCCCTGTAAAACAGTAGAAAATAAGCAAAAAGAGCAATGCCTTCTATCAGACATGGAGAAACAGGCATGGACCCTGCTTACCCATCAAAGTCATGTCCTAAAGCGTTCCCTTTTGAACTCAGCCGGGTCCTTCCTGATGAGAGGACAGGATGCCCTGAACTTCCCTTTCTACCCCCCCCAAAGAACGCTGCAAAATTGGGAATTCTCCCTCCACATCACCCGAGGGACAGCGTCAACTGCTCCTCCTGTGCCACCCAGCGCGATGGCCATGTCCCCTGCCCCACGGCATTTACAGAAGCCCATAGGCACTTCTGGGGCAGCTGTTTGCTGTGTGACACTCCTGCCCCAGCGCAGGGGCAAGGGGCAGCCCCTGGTACCGAGACAAGCTGGCAAGGCAGCCAGCAGAACTCCAACAAAAGGTTCTGTAGCGTTGCCAAGTATTGTCGGATGCAGGGAAACTCACAACAAGAGCTTTCATCTTTCATTATGACTGAATGCTCCTGCTCTCGCCTGTTGGAAATACCATCTTCTGAGATGCTATGGGCTCGCCAAAGTTCATGCAAGGTAGTATAAACCAGGGGGCAAGGTATTTGCATTTTCTTTTGGCAGAAGCTTATACGTAAGACTAGCTGTGCTTGGCAATTGGAAAATGTACGAGTGTGGGGGTGGGGAGCCTAAATTAAAAGGCACTTAAGTGGGTACTTGAGTAATTATTGGGAGGCTTCTGAAGTGACATTTTTGTCAGCAATTAAGGAGAACATGGCTTTGTGCTGGGTACAGGTGGCAACATGGCAACAGAGATCATGAGCACTCCACACAGAGATGACCAGCTATCCATTAGCTGCAGAGGCATGTTGGGGTTTTCTGCCCAAAGAGCATCCTTCAGAATTGAAAGAGGGCCAGGCCCACAGAGCGGCTGAAATCCTGATACTCTCACAGTCTCAGAACCTCCAGACCAGGGAAAAGGATTCACACAATTATTTTTATGAAGCCACCTAGCTCCAGAGGTCCCTGTTGCTCAGCAGAGGTGGGTCCTGCTGGTGTCTCTTTCTTCAGCAGCCCCAGAGGGGCCCTGAATTTCTGGGAAACCTCCCAACACAAAGGGATTGAAGCAAAATGTGCTGGGCAGTTCCAGCCTGGAGGAGGGATGGCTTCTGCCTCCCGTCAGTGGCATGGGCAGGTTAGTTGCAACCTGGCTCCAAGGATGCTCTCTCTTCCCTGACTTGTTTTCATAAGCCTCATGCAAGCTTTGTCTCTCATTTTCTTGGCTTTAGGGACATTTCTGTTTGTTAAAGAATACCAATAATACATGCTTCTTTCTCAGTGTTAAGAGGCAAACAGATTATTTCTTCAGTCCATTAGAGCAGATACTTCTAGAAACCGGTGTCTCTAATACCCAGTCCAGCCCACCTCAAATGCCGTAACACGTGGGGTGCAAGAAGGTGCCCTCACGTGAAAAGACTGATCTGACAATGAAGGGGCTGAGAAAGAGAGCTACTTTTAAGTCTGCAGCAACTTCCTCATGACAAACTCAGGCACTTAGGAAATTAATTGTGAAGATGTGTAGCTACCTGGGCTGTGTCTGCCTCCTCATTAAAGATGCAGGTAAAGAAGCCTGAAGACAGTAGCAGTAAAAGGAGCATATGCAACACAAACATGTCCTTGTGGAGGAGCATATTTCATAGACACTTCATTACCTTCAACAACTTCCAGGTCCTTGCTTATTCATCAGCAAGTCTTAACTGTCATGAGCCAAAAAACGTGGGCTGGGTTTATCAAAATGGACAGAAATGAGCTATGCTTCCAGATCTCACTGGGATGCTCCAGGGATGCCCCCACAAGCTCCAGCCTCAGCCCCTTGTGCTACCGACACTCTGTGCTGAATGCGCGGTGTGCAAGAGGTCCCTGTGCATCACGTACCAGCTCTGGCCCCAATTAAACATGCTAGACTGACTCCTGCAAAGTTCCCCTTCCAAAAAAAAAAAAAAAGTTGACATAAGGAGGCAGGCACCAGGCATTTGTTCTAGAAAAGGCTCTGTGCTCCTCCCAGCCTTGTTATTTGCACTTGAATGGCTCCGACAACTAATGCAATCCTCTCGCTTTTCTTTCTTGACCCTTGGCACAACATAGGGTCTGAAAAGTCTTCTTTCTGTCGTTATTTTTTTAACCATTTCACATGGACTCTGTCAGCTTGAATTTGGCCCGGCTTCTCAATTTTGTGGGGAAAAAAAAAAAAAAACAAACCAAAAAAAACCCTGGAGCATTCATAAACCTTCAATCAAACAAAAAATATGCCCACAATATTGTACAGCTTGAATGAAAGCTTTTCTTTTTAAAACAAAGGATGCTCCCTTGTGTTGCTTGAAAACCTGGCACCAGAGCAATTAAGAAAGTGAAACTGGCTACAAACTAAAGCAGAATGGACATGTTTCATAGATCTTCATTGCCCAGGCAGAAAGAAATGTAAACAGGGCGTAAATTACAGCAGCCAGAGGACAGATAAGCTGAAGGACAATGCTGGCATAAGAGCAAACGGGTAGAAACTGGCCAAGAATAAATTTAGACGAGACATTAGACATGGTTTCTAGCCATCAGAGGAGTAAGACACTTCCAATAGGACCAATAGGCACCGTGAAAAGATGGTGTGACACAGCCCTAAACAACATGAGCCAAGAGACCCTTTCTAGCATCACAAGCAATAATACTTTTGGGCTTTAAAAGAATGGGGAGACATCTGATGCGCACTCAGTAGGTTTTTTTAGATGAGTACTGTCCCTTTAACCTTTGCTAATTATTCCATCTTAAAATATATCTATCCTAATAGCCTTGCTCATTTAATTGATGAATTAAAGCAAGCAACAGCAATTATTGAGTGTTTTTATTTAGTGGTGTCATTAAATAAAGCGAAAGAAAATAAGTTCCCATAAAATACAAATGGTCTTATATTAAGTGTTGTTAGGGATGCAATGACAGGAGGGCATTCAGTCAAGTGCTTATATTGTTACTATCATTCAGACATCAGCTCCAAAGCTTATCTAATTTGAAAGCCACTCCTGCAGATCTTTGCTATTGATTGGTGCAGTCTGCAGAGACACCGCTTCACAGAATGGTCAGGGTTGGAAGGGACCTCTGGAGATCATCTAGTCCACCCCCCCGCCAGAGCAGGGTCACCTACAGCAGGTTGCACAGGACAGCGTCCAGGCGGGTTTTGAATGTCTCCAGAGTGGGAGACTCCACCACCTCTTTGGGCAGCCTGTGCCAGTGCTCTGCCACCCTCAAAGTAACGAAGTTCCTCCTCACGTTAAGATGGAACTTCCTATGTTCAAG
>NW_009647955.1:3269779-3298075 GCF_000708025.1 Charadrius vociferus
GTGTCAGCCACTCCTCCCAGTTTTGTGTCATCAGCAAACTTGCTGATGGTATACTCTATCCCTTCATCCAAATCATTGGTGAATATATTGAATATATATTCCCACAAACTCATTCCAGAATCGGGGAGCTGTCAACTCCCACATGTGGGGTCCCCTGGCCAGCTGGTACCCACATCTGTCTGCATGTGTCTTTTCTGCTTGCTGGATACTTTGGGGATACCCAGTAACATCTGGCGGGAGGAGGGGGGGTATTCTGTTGGCAGGGTGAGTTAGGGAGAGATGTACCCTCAGCTCTTCACCCCAGATCTCCCCTGCCCAGGATTGCTGGCCTCTCAACTTAGCGACTACTCAGACTACGTAAAACTTGCGTTTATGCCTGTAATTTCTGCACTGAACTGCTATATCGCCAGTTAATGTTGTTTAGAAATGAATTGCTGCTGCATAATGTACGGCAGAACAACAAATACACATTAGCTACATATCACAAATCAGATAATTACCAACCAAGATATTCTTACGCGTGTTCAACCTCTTATACGATGTAATAGGACACTATCAAAGTAGAGCTCGCATTACAATGACAGTTTTGGCTTCTAGCACTTTGGCTTTTATTGTAATAAATTCTAATTTTCTGATTTTTATCTGCTCCTCCCCCCCCCCGCTCCTAGTGGCACAGGAATTATGATTATGCCAGCTCTAAAACTAGACTGCCTGTTTTTAAAGCAGTCTTTCTGCCTGATTCACAAGCACAGCACTGAAGCATTTGAGACACAAACATTGCAGATCATCCTCAACGCCAAGAGCAAAGCACTGCGCTGACGGGCTTCGCTTCGACTCCCACCGATGCCACCAACCCACAGAGTGACCGCAGGTGTGTGCCCTCCTCCCCACGCTCCGAATTCCTCACATCCCTAAAATGGGGGCGATGACACTATTTTTGTGAGCTTTTACCACAGGAAAGCTTGCAAAGAGACTTTCCCTGGGGGGGTGCGTGTCAGATGGATTTTAGGGTGGGATTTTTCAAGCAATGCAGGCAAGGGGTGCTTTCCCCATGCTCGCACAGATGGAGGTCACAGGAAAGGCCCCTCCTTTCTGAAAGGATGGACACACTCTTCAGCTGACACCTTTAATAGCATCCCCTCGGTGTCCAGCTCAGCTCCTCTTCACCGCGAGCTGGACTCTGTCATATCTCACCTCCCCCAGCGAGGCCATGAGGAGAGGGCCTGACAGCGCTGCTGCAGAGGAGCACAGCCCTAAATGCTCTCTCCCCCCTCACCAGCTCTTCCAGCATATTCACAGCTCGCAGGATGTCTGTGGCACTGATGTAAATGACAAGGTTGCCACCTCCCTTCAGAAGGACTTCGTTTTTTAGCCCCACGGTCTCTCTGCACCCAGTACAATGACAGGCGAGCTCTACAGCCCAGAAGTGGGGGAAGAAGATGAAGGTGCCAAGCCAGGCTGGGGCACACTTGACCCTGTACCCTGACAGCCACCAGACAAGCAGCAGGGACCCACTAGTCCCATCCAGACTCCCGCAGACCTCGGGGCTGCACCAACAAAATCATTTTGACTAGCAAGAGACACTGCTCCTGGGTATCGGAGAAGCCCCGTCCTTCCTGCACACTGAGCGAGGTCAGTGCCACAGGCTCCATCCAGCTCCTGGGAAGCACCAGGGCTTCACGGAGATGTTTCCCACTCAGAAAGCTCCTTTCCCATCCTGCACAAACAACTGAGGAATCCGACTACAGCAGCACAGCAAGAGTGACTGCGCCCCAAAGGGTTGTAGGATTAAAGCTCTCAGCATATGCAATTCCAGAAATTTTTCAGGGTTGTTTTTTTTTTTTTTGTGCATGTGAAAAGACTGAAAAATAATAAAAATACATAGTGTTGCACTGAGTCCTCTTTCTTTTTTCCTACAATGAATTAAAAAAGCCCTGGAAAACAATGTTGGGTTCACAGAGCTGTTTTATTTTCCTTGAAATTAATCTTGTTTATTTTCCACATTATTCAATAAAGGTTAATTTTGAGGAAAGCCCAAAAACTTTTTAAGCTTTCCAATATCTTTTGGGATTTGGTTTTTTTTTGGAGGGGAGGCGGGGTGGGTGGGAGATGGATTGCAAGGTATCTTGGAATTTGTCTCTCATGGAAAAATTTGAAGTCCAATTAGATAATGTTTTGGAACAAAATAAAGCTCCCCACGTTATGGCTTTATGTATTTTTTCTAAAATTGGGAAAACATCTCATTTCGGCTCTAAATCCAACATTGTTTTCTGTTTGGGGGCATCCTGGTCACCACTGCATCTAAGCCAAAGGTTTCCTGGTTTTGTTTCCAATGGTCTGTGGGTTAGAGCAAGCCCATTTTTTTTCTTTTTCCATATGGAATAGTCCAAATCAGGTATTTATAATTGAGATTGGAAGGGGCTCAATTAATCCCTTTTATAATGAAGGTGAACAATCCCAGGACACGAAGATCCACAGCCTGACCTGCGATGGGGGGGACAGCAGCCAGCTATGGGAGCTGGAAAGGGAGAGAGCCTGCCATGCAAGGTGAGCCGACCACACCAGCATCTCTGCCCAAACGGAGAAAAAGTACAAGAATCTGCAACCAAATGAGGAAAAAACCAAGTTTGAGTCTCTTTTCCCCAAGCTACAGCAATGTCCCCCTGGGACTGACCACGTACCACCTACCTCCACTGCACCAGGAGACACAGAAGATCTGCTACCTGGCAGCAGCCCAGCCCTGTACCCTACGCCGTAGCGTGCGCTCTTCATGCTGCAAGAGACACTGAGCATCCACGCTCAAACCCACGGGGATTTAAGAAAAATGACGATAAAAAAAATCACAGCCTATCTACATCAGTCTAGACAGGTGCGTGCACCCCTGAATTTACATGGGAAGGACACCACTAATGATTTTTATCTCAAGCTACGCCCTTTTTGAAGCGCCCCTCTCCCAGCCTTGCTTTCGGGCGGCTGCGGAGCGGCAGTGCCGCCCAGCGGTGGCTGAGCCGGAGAAAAGAGAAAAAAAGAAAGGGAAAAGAGAAAAAAAGAAAGGGAAAAGAGAAAAAAAGAAAGGGAAAAGAGAAAAAAAGAAAGGGAAAAGAGAAAAAAAGAAAGGGAAAAGAGAAAAAAAGAAAGGGAAAAGAGAAAAAAAGAAAGGGAAAAGAGAAAAAAAGAAAGGGAAAAGAGAAAAAAAGAAAGGGAAAAGAGAAAAAAAGAAAGGGAAAAGAGAAAAAAAGAAAGGGAAAAGAGAAAAAAAGAAAGGGAAAAGAGAAAAAAAGAAAGGGAAAAGAGAAAAAAAGAAAGGGAAAAGAAAAAAGGGAGAAAAGAAAAAAGAAAGGGAGAAAAGAAAAAAGAAAGGAGACAGTAAACAGGGGAGAGGGGGAGAGGGGGAGAGGAGGAGAGGAGGAGAGGAGGAGAGGAGGAGAGGAGGAGAGGAGGAGGGAAAAAGACCCACACACCCCTCAAAAAAAACAAACAAACCCAAACCAAAACCAACAAAGCCCCACCAAAACCCTGGAGTGTAAATGCAGAAGTTTGGGTTTTTTCAACCTTTCATTGTGGAAAACCTTTCATTCATTTAAAGTGGGACTTCTGCGCACCAACACCCCTGCAAGCCACCCTGGGAGCTTGCCAGGGTTCACCTTTTGAGCATGGTCGTAGCCCAGCTGCTGGGCCCAGGCACCCCTCTGCTGTCCGCTGGCGCCGCAGGAAGGCACTGGCTCTCACACAGGCAGCAAAGCTGCCCCCAGAGATTTTACCAGGGGCCAGGACTTGCTGTAGGGTCAGCTGGAGGGAAACGGGGCTGCTGGCAGCCAGGAAATCCTCCTGTAAATGCCTGCGTTCGACAGGAGGGAGGGAAATGAGGGATCTGCTCCAGTCCCACAGGGCTGGCCGGGGAACGGCCGAGGCAGCTCGCCACCCCGCTTCCTACCAGGCAGAATCTGCAGCCCCGGTTCACTGCGTGCAGCAAAATCAGCACCTTTGCCACATCCCCGGGAGAATTTGTCGGACTCAAGCCCTGCAAGCTGGGGCTTTCTGTTGAACAGAAACTTGAAGTAAACAGTTTCGGCTCAAACTTGGAAAACACGAATGCCCTGGAAATCAGTGAAAGGAGAGAGAGAGAGATGCTCAGCACCTTCGAAGGAGGGGGCTGAGGGACTTTGCTGGGGAAGGCGGGCCTCTTCCCAAGCGGGACATTCTCCAGCGCCCCAGCACCCCACAACGTGCAGGGGCACCAGGGAGCCCGGGGTGGGGGGGGACCTGCTGCCACCGCAGCGGCTCTCCCTGCGACAGCACTGCCACCTGGTGCCCACAGGAACACACTCACACTCACCCACGGCAGCGCTCAGCAGCGGTCCAGCAACCCGTCCGCAACCCACAAAGCCCTTGCCCAGACCAACCCATCTATCCCAGGCCATTTTCTAAGGCAAGAGTTTCTCCAGCCATACCATGGCTCTTCTGCCCGCCCAGGGCCACCACTTGCTCCTGCTCAAGTGTTAGAGCTTTGCATCACCCTTAGCAGGGCTTTTCCCTTCATCCAGTAAGTGGCTCTTGAGCCTTCGTGCCCTTGGCAGCTCAGCGGCAGAAGCGCAGGTGCCCCGTGCTGCAGGTGACAGGTCAATGAAATGATCTGTCTTATCATCTCCACATCTAAAAAAAGACATCCACATGTGGTTTGACCAGAATATTTGGTGAATTTGTGCTAGTTTGAAAAAAAACCTTGAAAAAACTTAAAGCAAGAGAAGTTTTTCTCTGCAAGCCAAACACTTGCCTATTCTTTTATTCAGGGTGCTTTATTCTAAGTATTTTTAACAAATTAGAAACACTGTGTTTCTGTCTGTTGGAGTTTTGGGCTAAGTGTTTCAAACCTCCTTCTTTCCCTCCAAACTTTTTTGGCACTGCAGGAAACCCCAGGATCTGTTGTTCTCCCAGCACCAAGTTAAACGATCTCTCCCCTTTATATCACGCAGCCCTTGTGCTCCCTGCCCAG
Source organism: Charadrius vociferus (assembly GCF_000708025.1). Classification (NCBI taxonomy): domain Eukaryota; kingdom Metazoa; phylum Chordata; class Aves; order Charadriiformes; family Charadriidae; genus Charadrius; species Charadrius vociferus. The sequence goes on from NW_009647955.1 coordinate 3,274,773, forward strand.
AGAATCCGACTGCAAATTCTAAGCTAGAATTGCTTGCTGCTAAATGCAAAGGTCTGTAACGGACACTGGAAATGCCTGCTTGCTTCCACAGATCTTGCTCTTTTTTACAGACTCCAGAAAACTAAGTACCAAGGTGACCTTCACTCCCCGCTGAAAACGCAACCAGCAACAGGGTGGAACAAATCACCCCTTTCACAGTGCAGAGCAACACCCTGCAATGTCCCTGCCAGACCAGCCAGGGGACAGCACAGCGAAGGAGACGGGGATTTTTGAGCAAGCCATAGGCAGCCAAATCAGAAGCTGACCAGAGCCTTGGAACGGGCATCATTAAACACCTTGACCTTGTTTTACCGCTAATCAGAGAGACCACATGGATTTCACAGTGCTGCTTCCTACCCCATAAGGGGTACGCAACCGTTTCTTACACTCCTTCCCTCCTGCCCAGTCCTGGTCGCTGCAAGCCAAGACTCACTCAGTAACAGGAGGCAGCTGCCCAAATCTGCACCTACGGTTGTTTCGTACACAAAATTTACAACAAGAGAGGCAGCGTTTGCCCCTTTACCATCCATTGTATAGTCATCCTATATAAACGTCGAGAGTTGGGAAGCTTAGATTCTGCACTTTAGCTGTCTGAATGGCCAGCAAAATCTGGTGAGTGCCTCCGGGTAGACCGCCAAGCAATAAGGGACGCCATGCACACAGATGTACTACCACATCAGCTCGGGCTATTACAACCTGCGGGGTAATGTAGGTGCCCCGATTACAATGAAGACCATTCGCTAACTAGCTTGGCCTTAGCTGCATTGCTTGTTCATTTGTCTGCAAGCAAGTTGTGAGAGTCCCCGCTCACTCTGTTATTCATAGCTATTTGTTTATGTTGCCTTGAGCAGTTCTTGCTCTGCCAGTCATGCAAGCCCAACGTTTGTAATTTGTCCTATAAAATAGGAAATTAACATAGGAAAGAGGCTGCATAGGGCTTTCCACCACAGCATTAATGTCAAGCACGATATTCCATCTTAATGGAATAAAATGGGTTTGTGCTGTACTGGCTAGTTGCTTGCCTGGGAAAAGGAAATTTCCACAGTCCTCTGGGTCCCACATCCCGACTCTGCAGCAAGAACTGAGAATAGATCACAGGGGCAAATCTTCTAAATTTTTTTTTTCTCAGGAAACAGATCTATTCAATATTTGCTCTTCAGGAGATCTTCAAACTTCGCAGAAAATTAAAAAAAGCCACAAATGCGGTTATTCCTGTCTGAATACCCATTTCTCCTACACACAGAGAAATGTGTTGGGTATTGCTTTAGCTCACCACCGAACACGCACTGCAGAGCCATGCTTTAAATGAACTTACGCTGTAAAAAGCAGTGGCTTTACTGCTAGCTGCTCTCTGACTGGCAAACATATTACAAAGTGAGAACGTAACAGTCGCTCACATCTCTGGCCTATTTAAATAAATCTTTGAGGTTACCTTGCCCAACAAAATCACACTGACAGAGCCCATTATTTCTAACGCACCACTGCTTTCTCTCCTGGGTACTCTTTTCCTTCCCACTATAGCCTGTTTATACAATTAGGCGTTTCCTACCCTGGGACACAGCCTTTGCAGTGTCATTGATCACAGCAAATAACAAGTACATGCAGGATGCTGCAAAGTCTCGGTGGGCCAACACTGAGCTCTCCTTTTAGCAATTTTTCCAGTAGATTTTGTTTTGAACAGGGTGTAAGAACAGCCAGCCTCCCATGTACCTGCAGCGTAGCCCTGGGCACAGCACAGGTATAAGAGCATTAATTCTATTTGGAATAAAATGACCTGAAAAGAACACAGCTAGTGCTCTACCTTGTTAGCTTTACGCAAGGGGAAGTAATTAGGGTTTCTATGAGATAGTTGCATTTTATAAGATTCTTCCAGTCTTCTCGGTGCTAAGTAATTACAAAGACTTCCCAGCCAACGCCTGTGACACCAGTGCAAACAGCAGTGAGGACAACCACTCGAGCAGGACCCTGACTTAGGCACGGGATGCCCCACCAGAAGTGGAGGAGGAGCAAATGCCGCCTCTACTTACGCTGAAATCTGGGGAGTCAGTCACCCGGGACTTGCGGAGGGGCTGCCAGGAGCAAGCCGAGCCCTGCTCACGTGTCTCATGCTGTTGAGTCCGGCGCGGGCAGACACAGTGCCGGGGTGCCGGTGACAGCCCCGGCACGCAGCCTTGCGGGCTGGTATCACCCTCAGCAGCCGGACTGCGGGCAGTACACAAACCAGCTTGCCTAAAACTCATTCAGGTATGAACCACAGTGGTATCTTTATCCCATCCTTTAATACAAGCTGGCTGTGGGCTTCCCTCTCCTCCTCCTTACAGTACTTAAGCTGGTGGCTTCCGTCTCACAGCAAGGCAAAATGTGTCCTGCAGTGCAACAGCCCCTGGTTCCTCTCTGTGTCTGCACAGCTGGAAAAACATGGGTCTGGGACAGCTTTGCTTTTTGCACCACAGCACAACCACCCAAGGAGGCTCCTGGGGTCCCTGGAGGGTTCATGCTCTGCTGTCATTGCCTCCGACGAGGTCGCGGCGGGCTGGCACAGTGCTTCAGCCCCCCCTGCGCCTGCCTGCCCGCCCCTGGGGAGGGGGTACTGGCCTGGCAGGAGCTGCTGGTCTGCCAGGCTCTGGAGGAGGATGTGACCCTACGTGCCAGCGTGGACCAAGCCTGTGTCTCGCTGCCGTGTCTGTGGTCCCACAGGCGCCTTTCTTGCAGCCAGTGAAAATTCAAAACGACTCTTAGTGAATAATTAATTGTCATCATCCTGGATCATCTTTAATGAATGAAAAAGCTGGAAACCTGCTGGGCATAAGAACATGGCTCCGTGATCGGGGCACAGATGTGCATTTCTGCAGGTGTTCCCTGAACTCCCTAGTGAGAGATCCCGGGGCTGCGGGTTGAAATCCCGTTCATTATCTCCTCTTGGGACCCAGAAACCAGAAAATGCTGCGGGAAAAATGTTCATTTTCACTAAAGATGTCACATGCATCACAAACTGGGCATAGAAAATGCATTTCCCTGTGGAAAAGGAATTCCTGTGACCTGTGCAGAGAAGGAAAACAGGCTGGGCTTGGCAGATACGTTAAGCAACTTCTGTTTAAGCACGGGTATTTGGAGCGCCCCGAGCCACATGCCCGTTTTCAGGGCTGTCCCCCCACAGGGAGAGGGGTCTCCCAGCCGCCCGCCAGCTGCCGTCGCTGCACCGGTTCCACAAAAGAGGGTTAATCTGTCCCTGCCGCCGTGCCACCAGCGCGCTGCAGACTGCATGGCCCATTTATCCCTGCCGGGGCTGCCGCCGTGCTGCCAGCTCCGCCGGGGATTTGGCCGCTGATTGAGAGACAGAGGGCTTAGGGAAGGTCTGATGGGGGGTTCCAAACCCGCGCAGCTTTCCAGTAGGCGCGAGCGTTTAAAAGGGAGCGGCGAATTTCTTTGCGTCTATAGAAGCCAAGATACTCGTTTAAGCAGCATAATGTGCTCTCAGGAGCTCACCTTCCCCTTCCCACTGTTGGGCTCTGTGGGTGACAGCAGCAGCACCCTCCCCAACCGCCCGAGGGGCAGAGGACAAACCCGCTCCCTGAAGCCATGCGGCCGAGCAGCCACGGGGAGGCATCAAGGGGATGCTCTGGCTCCTCATTAAACCAGGAGAAGGAAGGAAAGGCCTTGGGTACAATTAGCTTAACGAAGCTGGCAGCTCTGCACGCTGACAGCACCTGCGGCGTGGGGTTTGACACACAGCACATCCACCAGTGCCTTCAGAACACTTAAAAAGCATCAACACCCGGCAAAGCAAATACCTGTCTGAAAGAAGCCTAGATATCCGTGCTGCAGAGCCGGCAGCGAGTTTGCCTCTTAATTAAGCATATGTTCGTGGAAAGCATCTGTGCGCTGAGAAGCCTCAGCCCTTCCCTGCCTCTACAGAAAGCATCTCCCCAGCCAGCAGCTGCCTCCAGGCTGGGTAATGATGTGGGTGACATTGGCCTTAATGCTCACAGGAGGCTTGCAGGGTGCTGGCAGCCACAGCACAGTCGATAACCAGAAGGTGGTTGGTTTTGTTGTTTTTTGTTTGTTTTTGTTTTTTTTTTTCCCCAGCCTTTAGAAACCACCTAGTGATGAAAAACTGGAAACTACAGAGGCAAAAAGCACGGTGAGCGTTTTGGAGAGCAGGCAGAAAAGGAACATCCCAGCATGCATCTTTCGGACTGGGATTTTGTGTCATGCACAGCCGCAGGTGAGGCTGGCGAGCGCAAATAGCACTATAACATATGGTAACGAACATTTTAAAGCCGCGGCTGCTCCCACCCTGATCAGACCCAGTTTGCAGATGGGAGATGCGGAGGCTGCTCCTGCGCGGACCGGGTGAGCCGTCGGCAGGGTTCGATCCGCCTGCCGCGCTGGGGGATTTTTTGCTTCGTTATGGAAATGTACCAGGACACATTCAAGTTCAGTCCGGCTCTGACAGGACATTCTTCAAAACCGGCTTGATGGGCTCCTCTTTCCTGACCATCACAGGAATTCACAGCAGATATTCTCCATCTGCATCTCTGCTCCCCATATAGTACTTACTTTGAAAAACCCTACACCGATTATGCAGATATCTGCACAGTGTCAGAAAAAGCAGAATGAGCACAGGATTTTGCATAACTGATTTGTTCACATAAGCATGCAAAGCACTTTAACAGGTACCACAAATTACATAAAAACGCTCTTTTCAGTTCCTTATTTTTCTTCACTCTATGAATATTACAGTACAGACAAAAAACAGTAAGTAAATAAAAGACAGAAACATGGACTGGTATTTTAAGGCTCTGGATGCCTCCAGGAATAGCTATCGGTCCGTAACACTAATTTTCAAGCTTGCCGAGGGTTATCATTAAAATAAAAGGCACATACATGCATCTAAACTAGGTTATAGTTTGAAAAAAACATCTAGCAGATTTGGATATGTATCTTCTGCTAGTTTCAAGAATAGAAATTGAAAACCAGTACAGAAGGAAAAATAGCCACAAAGTTAAGAATATTTTTAGAAAATAATTTGGCCATGCTTTTCTATCAAAGAAGTGAAGATATCTGACATTCCCTTCAAGTGGTAGAAGGTGGGCATGTCAGGGGGCTGGCTGAAAATAGCTGGTTGCTCAAAATTTGTCTGTTCTGGGATGACCACATTAACTGGAAGAACACTAACTATGGTCCAATACAAGAGTAATCTGGTGCGCCTTACGGGATGCAAGTTTAACTGGAAAGTTCCATGGAGAATTGGTCAGAAGTGGAGTGTTACTGAACTGAACAGAAGGTGTTTTTGAGCTATTGGTAGGCACATCTAACTATAATCTATTTATCCTGGATAATAAAAACAGCAGAAAAAATAAAATGCTTGAGCTGCAGCACAACTTATACCAGCACACTGGCTGCTCTGGGTATGTGCTTAGGTGATGAACACATCAACACAGCTATTGCTGCTGGACCTAGCTAGATTAAAGCAAATTATGCAAATCTCTGCTCTGATCATCCCCAAATTCAGTGCAAACATCCTAAAGGGAAAAAAGAAAAAAAAAGACTACTACTACGAGAAAGATGGAGAGAGGAACGAGTCTAGCGATTGCTAACAAACGCTCCAGGAGCCAGCATCATCATGAGATGTTACTCACAAAGGTGACTCACCCAAGGAGGGGACAGGTCCTAGGCTGGAGGTCCCAGCTCTGCACCATAAGGGGCTGGTTAGGTCTCAGGGACAGAGCCTCCAAGGGGGCTGTCCCTGCTGACCTAAGATCACCTAAAGCAGCATAACACAAGAAACCTTCAACAGAGAGGTACGACCACCACAACTGCCTCCACCCCTCTGTCAGAGGGGAACAGTAAGGACTCTCTTGTAACCAAAAGGCGCAATGATTCCCAGGTAGCCCTTAGGTCCCTGCTGACAAACGTGCCCTGCTCTCTAACAGGACTGAAGCAATGCTGAGGGACAAGGGAGGCCCTACCCCACCATAGCACCATCCCAAGTCTCCATCCCTTCTCCCAGTACCAGTCTCTTGTCAGCAGTTTAAGGATCTTCAGATGGTTGCCAGGAACTGTGGGTCTGACAAACATCCTGCTACTGGGCCACTGAGAAACTTCTCTTCCACTCTGTACGCTGTTCAAAGGACATGGCTGTCCTCCTGCAATGTGGTTTTCTTGCAAGGCTGCCTGAAAATTTCCTTCTAGACCCTGCAAAAGTCAGAAATCTCCTTTGAACTGCTGTGTAGGACAGACCCAAATGACCACCTGAGACGTCTGTAGAGAGACCGGGGACTTCCCAGGCACTGCCAAACCTCACACACTATAAGCCTCATCAGACTTCACGGAAACAAGGAGAAAACTCTCATGTTTGATCACCAGAGCCAAAGCAACAGATTTATCACAGCTCCGTATCACACGAGCCACAGTGACAGATCACCTGCATGCTGTTAACCTGGACTGGACCACACGACAGATACCCTGGGCTCCTGCACCAAAACATATCCCCCCCAGCCCGAGCTGGGGAGGCATTTCTGCTAATGCGACTGGGCTTACGACACAGCTGCTGAGGCACCACAGGCAGTGGGAGCACGTGCACAAATATATACACGTTCACCTGCCGTTTCATGACAGAGTGTGATTTGTAAAGCACCGCTGCTTCCACTTCCTTGAACCTTTAGGGAAAAACTTTTTCATCTGTAAAAATGCACCCACGTTTTGTCAGAGGAGAATTAGATGTAGGAAATATCCTGTGGAAAGATCCTTCTTTCTATAAGAAATGTCAACTTTTCCCCAACAGACCAAAAAAAAAAAAATTAATTTTTTTTTTTTTACTTATCAAGTTACATTATCATGGGAAAAAAACAAAACCCTAAATCCAAATGTCATCTTCTACTGGCTCTCCCATCTGTTTCCTTCACTAGGGAAGCAATTTCTAGGGAACTTTTTGAATCTTTGGGAGCAAAGCCAGAAAGCATCCCCCATGCCCCGCAGACTGCTGGGCTCAAATTACTTAGTGGATTATCTCTTTATGATTAAAGGATTTTGGCTCACGTTCAGAGATGTTACAGTCCTTCCCATGAGGGGTCTGGTTTAGTCAGCTACATCAGCATTTGATGCAAGTGTAAATGCCTGGAGAAAGAGGGACTAGCCACCGATTTGAGTTCGCTTCAGTATGTTCCTGTGAAAAGCTGCCAGGAGGTGCTGGGTTTGGGCACAGGTTGAAAACAAGATGAAGGAGAAGCAGGTATGGACTTGGGTTTTGCCTCATGGGTGCATTTGTTTCCTGAACTATATAAAAACATAAAAAAGCCTCACATCCAGAAAGGGGATAAGAAATAATTGATTCCAGCAAAGTCATAGAATCATAAAATATTCTGAGTTGAAAGGGACCCATAAAGATCATCGTCTCAAATCCTCAGAGACTTTGAGGTAGAAGCAAGGGAAAAAACATATATTTGTACATCTGTTGCATCTTTTCTTAAGTCAGCACCTGTTCTATACAAATATTTATCCTACAACCAGTTGCTCTGGAGGCATACAATAAGATACCATTTAATGAATTAATTCTAAAGCAGAATCAAACAACATGCTGTACCTACCCAGCTTACTGGGAGGACTTTCAAGCCCTCCCTCACAAAGCCTAGCAGAGATAGGGCACGGCTGCTTCAGCTGATGCCCCTCTTACCCTTTCAGTCAGAAAGTCCCTTCAGGCCCAGGGACTTTCTTTGCATGGCACAGGGCATGTGGGCAGGAGGAAGAGGGGACTCATGCTCCAGAGAGTCCATCTTGCTGACTGACACTCCTCCAGCACTAATGGGACGGGATTCATAGTGCTGCCTGCCCTGAGCTTAAAAATAACTCAACTGCAGCTGGTTAGAAAGATGTATGCCTTTCAGCAAGTACCTTGCTTCCAGCCTGTATACCAGCAATCTCCTGACACAGCACAGAAACATCTTTATTTTAGGAAGAGGATGCCATCAGCCTGTTCACAAGGGCCATCCTAAACCTCATCAGGTGTCTTTGCTCCACTGTTTGTCTCAAACGCTGGGCTGAACTTGCAGCCCAAGTGGCCAGAGGGCTCCTAGTTGCCAGGTTGGCCTGGTTCAATCCTGTAATTCGTTCCTGTGTGTTTAACCTGATTGCCATTGCATCAAAAGGTCATGCAGTTGCACGTGGGCAGTCCCATATGAAGCCCCACCAGTTGTGTACAGGTTTGGCTTAAGAAAATCCTGCAGAAGCCTGGATGAAGCTGTCTGCAGGGACAAGCCAAGAATTGCCTTCTCCGAGATTTCTCCTTCCTGCTCTTCTGCTTTATGTGGCATCTTTCTTTGAAGCACGACATTGCAGTGTTAGGAGTCCCACTCCCCAGAAGATCACCCAGGAGCGTAGATGCTGCGCTCCCGCCTGCCAAGGCAATGGTACTGCACAAGTGCTGCCAAAGTGGGTACCGCAACGGACTGCGAGTATCAACTTCTGCTGTGTTTCCCTGCACACACCGAGTTGCTTTGCTCTCCTGCATAGAGATCCCCTTCACAGGGGTCTGCCCAGCAAATCCCACTGCAGGCTGCCTGGTACCAAGGGCAGGATATTTATCCTGACTATCAGGAATGGATAAATATATAAAGATAGGTGCTAGGTGCAGGTCAGGGTCTTGCTGAGATAACCGTATTGCAAGGGTAAGTGCAGAGACAAGTGACCTTGGTTTGCTTCATCACATGGCCAAATGAAGTCACTTATGAAAGCCTCCACGTGGCCTTTTGCATGTGTAACCGTTTTGCCTTTCCAGTGGGCAGACACAGCTCCTTTTAAGATTCAGCCAGCATGCTGGTGAGCGTTCTGAACGCACGAGAACTTGCATTTCCAATGCAAAATGAAAATGCCTGAGTCACCATTTTATCAGGTGCTGAATAAGAACAAGTTTATTTTTTCATGTCTATAATTATACGTTTGGAAGGGGCTGGAGCAGCTCTCAGAACAAGGAGGGAAGATGCTTGAGTGAGCTGTGCTGATGGAGAGGGCCCTTGGTTGGACAGGGCAGGGAAAAGAGCAGTGCTGGGGCCAGCAGAAGCTGATGCTCCCTGGCAAAACATGCTCTGCTTGATTCTTTCCAAAGTTGTTCTTCACAGCACAATAAAAGTTTGTGTTTTGGGAAGGATCAGAGGACTGGGCGGGAAGAAAACAAAGGTTTTGTTTGGCTTGGGGGACTTTTTGCCAATGGTAGTACATTTCTATAATTAAATCAGTCCCAAACCAGGCCAGGAATGAGCAAGGACAAACAAGAATCAGCTTCCCCCCTTACAGGACATTAACATCCCAGCATTTCCTAGCTAGCAGACAGGCCAGGATTGGCATGTGTAACATCTCATCCCTAGAAGTGGTTTCTTCTCAACAAGGAGACAGAGCACACAAAAAAGAGAAGGAAATACAGTGCTCCTATCGTTCTTGACATACGGCTATATCTGGGTGTTTGCTTTCGGCAGTTCAGTGCCTGCCATGTAGCACGGCCCCTCCATCAGGCAGCTGTCGATACTGGGAAAATTGAGTTTACTCTTAATGAAAGACCACAGCCAATAAGCAATCAGCCAGCATGCTCTCCATCCCATGATTAATGATCCAGGGGATATTTGCCTTCTGCAGCGCTGCCATGGCGCTCCCACCTCTGCAACTATATAGGTCTGAATCACATCCCAAAAGGGAAGGGGCACCTAATCTTTAGATTTGACTTAGTTGTATCTTGGGACAGAGAAAATTTCAGGAGCAACAAACACAATGTGAATGTCACCTGGAGGCGGGCAGTACCCTGTCGCTTCAAACCCGGATAAGCTGGGGACCTGCTAACAGGGGCAATTCCACCCATTCCTCTCCCTGGGTCCCATTACACCTTTCCTACTGCTTCCCTCCCAACAGCACCAGCGCTTGTGTGGCCACATGATGACGCAGATAAGGCTGATTTGATTGAAAACTAACCTTACAAAAAATAATTTAGGGGGAAAAAAAAAAAGAAAAAAGGTTAGTTTTCTGCTCTGGCTTACCACCCACACTACCATCAGCATAGGGAGGGAATACGCATATGTGTCCACAGATGATGGGAGCGGCACAGGGCCATCCCCCTCTCTTACACAGCAGTGAAGCCACTGAGGAACTGCAGCCCCAGTACCATGCTCCTACAAGAACAACCTCTAAGTCAGCTCAAAGATTGAATGTGCCTTGCAAATCCCTAACCTGAACCAGGTTTATCTACCTCCCTGAAAAGAATACTCGAGACACTCATCTATCCTACCTTTTTAATTCATCACATATTTAAAACAAAGAAAAAACAAAGAAATCCCACCTTGTCACAAATAAATGTCCCCTGCATGCACAGGTCTCCTCAGGAGGGGGTGAGAGACTTGACAGATGACAGCCATAATCCTTAATGAGTGCCTGGAAACTGCTTAAATAATACTATGACCATTTAAGAATCTATAAAGACCCCAGTGGGATCCGACTCTCTAAATTGCAAGATCAACTACTTCGGTGAAAGAACCTCTCTTATGTTGCGTCAAGTGGACTTGAGAAAGAAGCGGAAGGGAATAATCATCCTCAGGCTTTTAACAAACATCTGAAAGTGGAGAGGTAAGACATGAAAGGAGATCAATAAACATATTACCAAATTAAACTTCCATGGGTAATATTTAGACATCATAGAACTGTCACCTTAAGAAGAAGAGAGAGAAAACAGATCAGAAAAAGAGAGAAATCTTCAAAAGTCTGTTCTCAAATGGCCATTTTCAGTGGCAATCACACTAATTGCACACACAAATTAGGCAAACAATCATGAATGCATTTTTCAAAATCAAGCCCCATTTGTGTTACTCTCGCAAGAGTTTCCAATCAACAGTTTTCAATTGCAAATACAGAACAGTTTAGTCATCAAAAAGCAAAAGGACGAAGAATATACTGAACACCAAAGGAAAACAATCTCTTCCCTATCTTTCCCATGCTTCTGTAACCCATTCCTTCTGAACATTCGAAAGAACATTTTCTGTTGACACAAGCCATGAAAAGACTGGTTTAATGAGCTCCTCTCATCTTAAAAATACAGAGATAAAAATGTAAATGCACAATAGAGTGTTTCAAGTAACTGTGAAGGGGCTATTATCAAAGTATAAACATGACTATCTAACATCTGACATCCTGACTGCTACTAATATTCTTTATGGAAATTTAAATAATTATTTCAAAGCGTAATTTACCCTTTCATCATTAAAATCACTTACATGTTCTAATTCACCTAGCTTGAGCAATGAAAATACAGTCTGCTTTCCTTCTCTGAATAAGCACAGTTTTAGCAAATCACTTAAGCACGGGCTTAAAATTAACTAGCTGATTGAGGTCACAGCCCACTTTGCCTATGTGTTAGCACACTGCTGCAGGTGATGTAGAGAGGATAAGCAAGCCCCAAACAAAAGAGAAAAACCCTGTTTTCTCTGAAATCTACCTCCTGAGACATCTCCATTAACATTTTGTGTGCAGAAGCTGTAAAAGAGCAGTGCTGTTGCTGATTCGGTGTTAGAAACCTTCACTGAGCAACGCTCTCTCTTCGGAGGGATGGAAGGACAGGGCATTTGTTATCCACACGTCCATCACTGCGCTATCCCAGCTGCTGGCTGGCCACTTGCTCACCCTGCAGGCCTTGGCTTACAGGGCACACTTAACCCTTCGACAGCAATTGCCTTTATCTGTTTCTCTTAACAGGCAGCCAACGTATTCTCCCTGGCAAACTGCACCCCTACTGAACCTTAAATACTTTTACGTGAGAAATTCGTAATGCGTGGGCTTTTAATGGGAGCTTACTGGATGGCTGGGGGGCTCAAATGCCTCTGAAAGCGCAAATGAGGAGTCTCAACTGTACTCTAAAATTCTCATGGCGCTTTTTCCACTAAATGCCTAAAATCGTAACCCATTCCCCCAGTTCCACTGTCCGGATAGAGTAATATTAAACTACTTTGAAACTTACAGTTCTTCAGTGGTCCATACAGGTCCTGGGTTAGTCCCACAGCTACTTTGCAAAGGTTGCAGTCTCATCTCCATTGTACAGACAGGGCAATGAGGCAGAAGCAGGTGTGGGGGCACCCAGGGTGGACTTACGTGCAGACACCCACAGCCTAAATGTCAGACTGAGCAACTCTCCCTGCCTTCCCCTACACTCGGTGGAGATCTCGTCAGTACAATCAATGGGGTTTAAGCTGCAGATTATCGCACCATGCAGGAGATGCATACTACAAAGGAGCTCAGTTGTACCCTAGATACTCTGGTTCCTCTCCCCGGGTTGCAGGGCAAACCCAGGTCAGCTGCAGAGATCTGTACAGGAGGGGCAGCATCTCACCCCACCATCTCACGTCAGCACGGAACCGGCTCCCTGGCTGTTGCTCTGGTCCACGGGCAGCCGACTGCCACCCCAGCTCGTCAGGCAGAATGGAGTTCAAAGCATCCAAAAGATGAAATCGCGTCAAGGTGATCCCCCACGCTTCACCACACACAGAGCTTTCGGCACGGCCATCCTCATCTCCTGACGTGGCTAAAAGGCTGACTGAGGCTGTGTCCACACACAGCTTGAGATACCAGTTTAATCACAGGCTTGTAGGGACTGACAGCTACAGAAACTCGTCGTTTGGCCATAATAGCCTATTCACCAGCCTGCTCTCCTTTCTGCACCCCACATGACAACTACCATCTCTCCAGCTGAACTGAACCCACCGTTTGTGAACCTCTGGGGGTGGCAGCAAAGTCCCATCAGGTCCACCGTAAATGAAAGCGAAGCAAATAGATGCGTTGCCTTGTTTTTCTTGGTGCTTGAGACAAGAGGAGGAATGAAGGAGTGAGATGCCTTCCTATGGCCCCAGGAAACAAATGGAGGAGCTGCTTTTGGCACCGGGCATGGCCAGGGGAGGACGAGAAGTGCCAGTGCACATGGCAACAAGTCTGGGGAAATCCTTTCCACAGGACACTGATGCTAAAAATGTTGTGAATTCAAAGGTAGTCTGGTCAAGTACGTGGAAGAGAAATCCACTGAGAATTTCTAAGTACGCTGAACCATGTCTGACTCAGAAAATTTTCTAAGCTGAAAATAGTTAGCAGCTGGGAGAGCATTTGGGGGACACGTCATATTGCTGTTCTATTACTTTTTTCTATCTGTTTGATATGGATGGAGAAAGACTGCTGGGCTAAATGGACACTTTATTCTGGCCCAGTTTAATTGCTCTCATATTTTTCTGTGAATTGATGCTGCCTCCATATGTCTTTTTTTTGGTGACTTTTTTCAGAGAGGCTTCTTTTTTGCCAAATAATGTTCTCCAGACTGTATTAAACCCAGTGAAGATCTGGCTCTATAACGCAAGTGTTGTGGATAAAGTGAAGCTGAACTAGGGAGTAAGGCACACTGGCTCCTGGTCTCAAGGCTTAAAGAGAGATTATAAAAGTGCTAAAACAGAAGACTGTCCCATGGCAGTTAGCAGGGCAGCATGTGCTCACTCAGTAGCAAGCGCGTCTTTGCTCTCTAACGTTTAATCCCAGCAGTGTTTTACCAGCCAAATGAACATTCCCATAAATAATAGAGACGCGCTGCCTTTCTCCCCTCCCCAGCACTGTGCCGTCCTCCCCTTCTGCAGCCTGGGAGCAACGAAGCAGCCAGGAAAGTTTGGTGGGGTTGAGGCTTGCGCTGAGTTCAGAGCTCACCCAAGTGATCAGGAGCACAGGAGAGTAAGAGAAGTGATGCCTCCGGGCTGAGCAAGGGGGATGCCCCCAGCCCCTCCTCCCTGCTCCGGGTACCACTCAGTCCCACACCTCCCTTTCCACTTCAGGGCTTAGCATTTCTTTCTCCGCATCCTGCCAGGCCCCTGTCAAAATAGTATTTTCTTATTAAAACCATTTTTCCTGAGGGGACGTGTATGTACATATAGGCAATGAGCTCTCCCCACAGCGCAGAGACCACTTTGTGCCGGTACAGCCCCCAGGAGGCACCCTTGGCTATTCCGCAAAGCAGTGTGCCTGTCTGGATCTTTCTTACAGTTTGTTGCTTTTTTTTTCCACTGCTAACAAAAAAAAAAAAAAAAAAAAAAAAGAGCATCTCTGTTTTCAGTATTTTTATATTTAGCAGACTGTGTTTCCTGACCTCCTCTGGGAGGTGGGAGGATCCCTCACCGAGGGGCCAGCCAGTGTCAGACGGAGAAGTATCGACCCAAAGGGCACGGGCTGCGGATGGGCAGGAGGGGGACTCTCACGGGAGCGCTCTCAGCAAGACCCACCACTTGCCAGGAATGCAAAAGAAGTGCGAAAACCATTCACTAAAGCGTTTCCTCAGAAAGGGACACGCTCGCACTTAACTGTGCTTCGCATACCACCTGAGGAAATTTGATTGTTCTAATTCACCTTTTCTAACGTCAAAAAAAAAGCCCCAAACCAACCATAAAAAACAAAGTCACGGCACCTCTTGGCCGAGGCACTGTGAATGAGCGACAGGGCAGTCACAGATCTCCAACAAGATGTTGTAAGATGCGTGTCAGCTATTTACCAGGCAGCATGGAGGCAGGGAAGGTGCATTTCACTCGCTGAGCAGCCCACAAGCGGCTGGGAGACATGAATTATATCCCCAGAATGACCTCTTCAGGTTAAGGGTGAGAACAGTAAAGGATTCATCACAGAAACTCTAGCAAACACAGGAACAGAGGAAAAGGCAAACCGAATTTCTGTCTTATCCATAAAAGGTAAATCCCAGTTATTAGGGAGGAACACCTGAGCACAGCCTCAGGATGTTGAGCCATATGTGAATATTTTTTTTTATTTTTTTTTTTTTTTTTTTCTGATCAACCAACCGAATATTTACAAAGATTATACCCTGCTTGCACAGAACATAAATACCTGGGAGGAAATCAACCTTTTTAAAAGCAACACCTAAGAGTCCCTCCAGCCTCACCATTACAGCACCCGGAATACCCCTAAGCTATTCCTAAAATCCAGAAGCAGGCAAGTAAAGGGCCTGGGCACACAGAGCCGGGAGCAACGTGCGCCGGGACAGAGGAAGGTGTCCCCACACTGCAGGGTCTGCGCTTGAATTTCACTGCTGCAATTCCACATAGGGTCAAGATGCACTTACAGATGCTCAGACTGCTCCGTGATTTTGTTTATAAAAGTCCATGATATGCTCCTGCAAGAGACGGGAGCCCGTTGTGTCAGGGCTATCCACACATAAAATGAAAAGCTGCTGTCTCCACCAGCAAAGAAACCACCATGGAAGAGGATAAGCAATGACAACAGCAAGTCACAGGAACTCAGGAACTGTTGGTTGCTCGGTCCCACCAGCAGTATAATCATTATTATTTGGTTTGGTTTTCATTTCACATGGTGACAAAACAGGAAATCCAGAACTCGAGAAGGGATTTGCAGCAGGGAGGACTGGGCAATACCTCTCCAGTGGGCATACACAGATGCACCAACACGATAGAGACACATGAGCATTG
Source organism: Charadrius vociferus (assembly GCF_000708025.1). NCBI lineage: Eukaryota > Metazoa > Chordata > Aves > Charadriiformes > Charadriidae > Charadrius > Charadrius vociferus. The sequence continues at coordinate 3,290,300 of NW_009647955.1, forward strand.
TCATTGTGGGATTGTCACAGGCACTTTTGATCCACGTGCTTTTCCAGGTTGAATTCTCTGTTTGAGTACGTCCAGCTCCACCCCAAGCCCCATACGGAAGACTGCTGTGGCCCGTCCCTCCCTCCCAGCATATCTTGGATCCTCCCAGCAGACTTCCCCATCCTGAAATGTCACTACACTAAGGCAAAGCAGAGAGCGCTGTGTTGGGTACTTTTATCCCCCAAAAGGCACATGCCTAACTACATTTTTTAAGCCAGTTTCATTAAAAGTCCCCCTTCTCCATCCCTCTCCCTTGGTGCTCTCAGCTCCTTGTTCCACTCCTATGCTCCATGTAGCCCTCCCACACTATCCATGTCTTCTCCACAGGCTATGTGTCCAAGTTTTCCATTTAAAACATTTCTCTACACTTCTGTGTGCCCCCACACACCCGTTTTCCAGCTCCTGGACCTTTCTCGTGAAGCACCCAGCATTTCCTCTGCATTCTGCCCACGTTTCTCTGCAGGTACACTTGCACAGCCACTGGTACACCAAAAAGTCAGTTTGAGATGACACCCTAGAAGACCGGCTAAAAACTGGGACCAAATTGACTACATTTGTCACAATCCCAGCACAGGGCAGAGGATTTTCATGTTCTCTCAAACCGTTGTCCTATCTCCAGGAGGACCAGCAACCTCAGCAAATGGGTATCAGGCCTATGACCCTGGGGATAGGGCCAGCGTGTTTCTCAGATAAGAGATTCCCCACCTACAGCTAATGGATGCCCCAACTGGTCCCATGGCACAGCTGTGGCTTCATAAAAAGGCTTCCTGAGAAACTAGAAGGACACAGACAAGAACAGAGAGCAGAAACTCCCCATCTCAGCTCTGCCAGAGCCAAGCAATGACTTCAGTCAAGTCGCTTCATCGCACGGTACTTATGGCTGCCCACCCATCCCCTCAGCAGCACAAAGCACACTGATTAGGACTGAGCAGCGCAATTGCTGGGCTACGCACAAGGGAGTTTTCATGTGAACAAATGGCTGTGAATGCACATTAAAGCAGGAAGAGGACACTAATAAGGAAACAATTAATTATTTCATGGAGTTTAAAACAGATTTCCCCCCCTATTCTTTCCTCTTATCTGGAACAAACAAAGCTATAAGGGAATAAATACAATTCCAGAGATAATCCACACTTTGGATCCTGGAAGCGTTTGGTGCCGACTTCTGGAAAACAAAACAATGATAATGACTCACGCTGGGCCTGTGGGTGGCTCATCACAAAATTAGCAGCAGCTTCCATGCTCCCAGCTGAGATTGGCTTTGCTGGGTTGTTTTCACAGATCTCCAGGACTGCAATTTAGCACATGCAAATAGGCCCGGCAGCCAATCGCAGCCACAATACTAGAAAGGCATAAACATGCCATTTAGAAAAATGCTTTGCCGTACAAAACATGATTACCTCCTTCCATGCCATTTCAGGCTATGGGAAGAAACACTATTTTTATTATTAAACTTTACACATCTCTTTTCCTCCAAGGGGAAGAATCTATTTAAAGGCCTTTTAAGCAAACATCTACTCATACAATTGAAAGCTTTGTGTACTACCAGCACGTAAGCAATCTCCTCTAGCTTTCAGAGCCTGCTGCACTTTTGATGATAATTGTACGATCTGGCTTAAAATGTTTACAACTAGCACCGGTTTGGTAAAAAAAAAAGAACAGGTTGCTTTTGGAAAGCGGCAGAAAGGGCCGTGGGAAGAGAAGTGGACTGGTTTGGAGACAAAGTTCAGTTAGCCAGAAGCAGATCACTCTCACAAACAAAGCGGTAGGATTTGAGTTTCTTTAATGAACAGGGCTTTTCAACTGGGAACTGATGGCTTTCGGGGTCTGCTGGAAACAGAAAACAAGACTACCATCCGTGATCTGTTGGACATGGAAAACAGGAAGAATTTTAGGGACGATACATGTTAAAAAAGGTTGAAAGCCACTCATATAAAACAGTGACTCTGGTAAGCATTCAAGCGTATGATCATCTTAAAATGGGACTAGGTGCAGCACGCATAGAGATAAATATGCACTTAAACAGTTCGCTGAACCGAGACCTACCTCCGGAAATACCCCTTGGTCTTTGAGTGGACGTGACCTAACGATCTTCACACAGCTCTTAAGCTGGAAGCATTTGCTCTGGAAGTCATCAGCTTAAATATCTGCTTATGAACCTGGATTCATTTGTTACTCTTCAATTGAAAAAACAGTAACACAGTATTTTAGGTATACAATTATTCAGGAAAACTGAGGGAAAAGCTGGAAAAAATAAATCGTTAAATTCTTGCTTAACATTTCTCACTCAGACTTACAGTTTATAACGTATCACAATTGCAGATGGTGTTTAAACTGAGGCAAACTCTTCCTCTTTCCTTGGTTTAAGCTGGGAAAGAAGTTAAACTTTTTTCATTTGCAAAACCATGTAAACCTCCAGGTGAGATGTTCCATAAACCAGCCAACCTCTGCTTCAGAGGACTGTTTATCATCCTGATTACAGCTACTAACGAAAATTTAGCTGAAGCTTATTTTGCCTGAATTTGCTAATTCACTGAAAGTAAAGCACTTCACAAGTACAATTCAATATCAGTGACACTCTGATAGGACCCAGACAAGTTCCAAGGCTCAGAAGGCTGGGTGAAGATCGGGCAATTCCAGACACCCAGCTCTGTGAGCCCAGACATCTGGCTGAAAACTATGCACTGCCAAAGCACCTTACACCCCGGGAGTCCCTGGACCCGCATTTGCTTTTAGAAATTTATGAAATATTTTAGTGCAAACCGAACAATAAAATCCTGTGTAACATCAAAGGCTTTCCTTCACATAACTAGACAGAACTGGCTATGAGCACCTTAAAAAGTTGTATGCATATAACTTTAAGTTCATTATAATCTATATTGCTGAACATCTGTATGATAGAGACCAAGAAATTTCACCATATAAAAACTCTATCAAATCCACCATTTCTATCTCAGCCAGAATAGATTTTTTTTTTTTTTAAAAAGATGCACAATCACTACGGGCTTCCAGGAGAGATGCTTACCGTGTGTCTACATGAGAGGGTTACTTCAGAATAAAGGAAAGCGTAGATTTGAAATGCTATAGCTATTCTTGAACAATACCCTAGAGGAGTGCTCCTATTACAAAATAAAAAAGATTTTTCAGTTTTGCTTAATTCATTTCCCAGATGACTCAAACTAAAACAGACAATGGTATTTTTTACAGTAGCATACGAGTGTCAACAACAGGCATTATCTTGCAACAGCACAGGTACTTAATTTCTACTGGTCAGCAAGTGTTACTTTTCCAAAGACACACAACAGGAAGGGGAAACCTGAGCAAAATGTATGCAAGAACACTGACCCTCTCTGAACAGTGGCAGAAAATGGCAGGCAAGGGACCTGGTGTGGGAAGGAAAAAGTGCTGATGACCTCCAGTGCAACACCACCACTTCTCAGCCTTGCGACCCACTCCCATCTCCAGTTCAGTGGCATTAAGCCACCTTTCCCATCGCCCACCAGCAACGCACATACCACGGTCTGAACTGCCACAGACCAGAAGGGCTCTCAGTGTGCCCTAAACTCAGCAAGGAATTGCAAGTTTTACTGTCTGTCACACAGAGCTATCGTTTCCATTAATTGGAAGCTGACTGTACAGTATTTGCTATACACAATAACCCTCTGCCTACTTGAATAAACAGCAGTGGGAAAATTTTCTAGAACTACTGTATCTAAACAAAGTGTATGTGAATGCATAGGTCGCTGCACAAGCAAAAGAAGGAATGCCTGTTCTGCTCACGAGCCAAATGCTAATCTTGAATATGCAATTGTGCCTCTTATGTGTGTGATTCCATTTGCACCTGCAGATGAGACGTCTTGCACACGCAGACACATTATGACAGTGCCCCAAATAGTCTCAGAACAAATGCAAAGATGTGTACTGGCAGTAACAGACAGGCTGATAGCAGAGCCACAATCTGACCCTCCCTACCTAGACAGAATGCTTGTTCCTATTGCCCCAAATATCAAAATTAGTGTTGTGATGCCTAGAGAAATATGAAGACCTACTGTGCCAGACATCATTTTAATGGCCGTAAAGCCAGTATCAATGAGCATATTTCCAGAAGCATCTCCAAATTTTAGCAATGTAAGAGTCCCAGGGAAGCCAAATTCAGGCTTTACTGTCAATATGACATTAATTTCTACTGAAGGCATTGGTTTGCAGAATAGGAATTTAAACTGAAAAGTACACTTATCTGAATGTTTAGGAATAGATGAGTCTCTGGATACAACCAGGCCTCTACTACTGAAAACAAAGCTGAAAATGTGTTGCTGCTGAATGTTGTTGCTAGTTGATGCGATGATGTGAGAAATATCTGTGATTTTAGCAATGATGCATCCCACAGGAGAGTCTGTACAGGAGCCAAGGGCAGAACAGGCATGAGACAGAACCACTCGCACAGCCAAACAAGAAGTCCTTATGGAAGCAGACTGAAACACTCGCTAGCAGAAATCTCCATGTAGTCTATGGGTACATGGCCTTTTGCATCAGAGTGGCTGCAAACCAGGTACAGGTCACCCAAAATGTTTTTTCACAACTCCATTCACAGTTATATCAACATTACAATCATTATTTGATGTTTACCTTGAACTTAACAGTGCATCTATGTCATAATGTTGACTAGGAAGCCAAAAGCAAAAAAAATTCTTGACTGGCAAACCCCAAGCAAAGGGGAAGAAGATGTTAGCAGAGAAAATAAATTAACTAAAAAATACTTAACAAAATTAATTATGGTTGCACCATCCAGAAGGGATATCTCTACACATGCAATACAATCAGTCAGCTTACACATTCTGAAACTAAGATAACAAGCGAAGTACCTGGAAGATGATACAGGAGTTGTTGTGCTAAAATACGTGCAAAGAAATACACAAAGGACTAGGAATAAATCTCTTGCTCTGTATTGCTATAAATTACTTGAGCTTTTGTGGTGCCTTGGAGACCCATTAAACCCCATTTTGCAAGGTGCTGCTCAAGCAACCAAAGAAGCCTGCCCCTGCACAGACTAAGACAAGTGTCCACAGACCTCAGAAGCAGAGTGTAAGGAAACAACAGGCTAGAGATAGCCAAGAGTAACGGTGGGAGGTCTTAGCACAGCAATAACAAAGATCTCGCTATTTTTTTTGCTAGCATCACAACAGAGCTGCACACTACTCTACAACTATCTTCAATATTTCACTGTTTTTCTTTGAGAGTATCATGCGTTAGTTTTTGTCAGAATCGGGAGTGGTCTAAGGCTCTGAGTCAGCCCAGCACACGAGTATGAATCTAACTTTAAACATGTGTTTACACCCTTATGACTTGTTTGCATTAAAGAAAACATAAATAGTAGGAGGGCAAAGGGCTTGGTCAATCTGTCATTCAACTTAAGTGCACGAAGTGCCAAATAGCTTGGCATAAACCACCTACTATCAGGGCAACTCTTCAGATCAGAGGATCAAGGACATGTAAGCAGCTCACAGCACTCTAACCCTGTTTTAGTTCATGTTTCCATGGTCCTTCCTCTCCTGTAATTTATAATCCTTTTGTTGGTTTACATCGCTGACTGGCATAGCCCCCACAGCACCATGGCGGGCACAGCACTACACCTTTGAGGCTGTTGCAGGAGTATGCACCTATATCCTGAGGCATGCTTACCTTTTGAAGAAGTAGTAAGGAGATCTTTTCTCTACCAGGCCTGGCCCACAGTGACCCGTTTATAGATGGAAGCTTTCATTTTTATTGTGCATTTTTCAAGAACGTAAACCCGAACCTTACTGGAAAAGGAACAAATGCAGCCAAGAAGGAGGAATGTATTTTAGCAGCCTGATTCTAAGTACCAGACCACATCTAGAGTGCTCAGGCTCACGGCAGCATGGGGCTGGTACCTGGAGAACAACATCAGTTAGAGATAACAAAAAGAAATCATTCCCATGGACTTCCTCCTTATAGCACAATATCATGAAATACAAAGACTACACAATATTCAGTATCACTCCAGCAGAGCAGGAGAGATAAGGAAAGGTTCAGTCACCACACATACATCAAGCGTGCTTCAGCACAGGATCCACCAGTAAAGCCAAACCAGCTCACCAGGGCAACTATTAGGACACTGTCATCAGCTTCTGGTTCACCAAAGTTACAGCGTGGCGTGCCCTATGACATAAGCATTTTTACGAGTAGGTTATTGCACTCTTTACTGCCCTAGGTTTCTAAATGACACAAACAAACATTCACACATAGCACTATGAAGAAAACTCCAGTATAGTTTTTCACTGAAAAGACGACTGTATATAATGTTTCCAAGCACAGCCACAATCTGTTTTATTTAGTGTGATCATATCTTTCCTCAAAGCAGGGCAGAAAATATGTTCAGGGGAGCTAAACCTACTCTCTCAAAGATTTCCAGCACATCCTCTATTGTCAGGAGCCAGTCACAGACAACAACTGTATAACGTTTCCAAGGACAGCCACAATCTGTTTTATTTAGTGCGATCATATCTTTCCTCAAAGCAGGGATTTCCAACACATCCCCTATTGTCAGGAGCCAGTCACAGACAACAAATTGCACACACAAGTCAGGTGAAAGGGAAGGAGATACTAAGGCATAAACAGGTGGCTAAAACCATTAACAAATTCTCCTTAGTCTGGATTCCCTTTTGGCCCTGCTACCTCAGCAACAGTGTTAGCTCAAGCACAGCCCTTTCTCTTCAATAGACAATACCAGGAGGCATGGAAATTTTTCTCCTCTAGGACCAAGATCTCACATAAGGAAACAACACAAGTGTTAGCAAGCAGTATACTAAAAGACATCCTTATAAGCAGCCGGTACCCAAAGATTACAATGGTCAGGGTTTGATAAGTAGATCTAGACAAAAGCCAAGTAGGAACTAAAACCTAGCCAAGCTCAAAGCAGTAGGGTTAGTGCTGTAAATTCTGCAGATATTAATAATAAGTGTGGGTTTTTTTCTATAGAAGTTTATCCAATATTGTAGAAAGGAAAAGTCAGACTCGTGAAACACATGTAGTGCAAAAGAAATTGCAGAAGCACCACTTAAAAAGCTTCAACGAGATCACCCTAAAACTCAGGAATAGTGCCACACCAAACCAAGGTACTCATGCACTTATTCCCCTCTTCAAAAAGCGCTCAGCTACAGCTCAAGATCAAGCACATCCTTCAGCCCTTCACCCCACTACACTCCCCATCCTGGTGCAGCCTCCAGCAATGCTCCCTCCCCAACAGGCTAGGAGCTAAGAGAGGTGCTGGGAGTCTCCTGGCCCCCCATCAGGAACAGCCAAGGATTTCCCTTTGCTTCTAGGGGCATGCCCACTCACGAACACATTTAACACCCTCCAACAGAAAAACATTACAAGATTGCTACCACAAACACAGGGTACAGAAAGCTGTAAGCAGCGGGCCCAACCCTAGAGTCATGAGGGGCCACAGGCAATCTGGAGATAGTCATCCTTGTCCTGACCAGGTGGTAATGGAGGCCATGGTTGGATCCCAGGTGGGATAGAGGGATACAGGGGTCCTGCGTGAAGAAGAGGGACCTGTGAGGGGGTTCTGCGTGGGTGCGGAGTGCAGGTGGGGTGTGGAACCTGGGTAGGGGTGGGGGACACAGGAGGGGCAGAGACCTTAAGCGGATGGAGGTCGGGGTTGAGGATGGTGCCACAAGTCGGGGGGTGGTGGGGGTGCACGGGTTGACGGGGACC
>NW_009647955.1:3298912-3334658 GCF_000708025.1 Charadrius vociferus
GGTGTCCGAGTCACGGCGGGCAGGGAGGGAGGGAGGCGGCCCCGCGCCCCCGCCGGAGAGGGGATGCTCGCCGGGGATGGGATGCTCTGCGGGATGCTGTGCTCTCCGGGGCAAGGCAGGCTCGGTGCACCGCGGCTATTCCCAGGGCGAGAAAGACCACGTGCGGGGCGCAGGGAATACGGCCTTTGAGGGGCACCCCGCCTGGCAGAAACCACGGGACGTGCAACGTGGCTGGGAGGAAGACACACCTCTTGTCTTAAATCACCAGTAGAAGCCTGTGCCTAGAAGTAGGGGTGTTCCTATAAGCACACGCTTTAAACGAGCAAGTCCCCTTAAGGTACACTTACAGGACCCTCAGGCAACAGCTTCTTGCAAAAGGTCAATCCACTGAAACTGAAGTTTCATTCTTATTTACCATTTTTAAAACTATTGCAGTTACAGCGTTGCAGACTTAAGTTCAGGCTCAGTTTTTGTGCTGCACAGAAAGGGCCGATATTTCACATAGCAAAGAAAGTTGGGGAAAGATGCTCTCCTTAGAGCTGTCTTTGATTCATGAAATAACCCAGTGCAAAACACATCACAACAAGGGTGGAAATCGCAGGAGCACAGAAAGCTCCTCAGAGGATATTAGCATATACAAAAACCTCTCGAATTTGCTCTTTCATCTGAGCAGACTCCAATACTCCACTGCAAGGCAGCTGCCTCCGGGACAAATCTGAACCTTGCACCAGAGTGAATTTCTACCTGCATTACCTTGTGTAGAAGCAGGGTTACCTACTCATACACCACTTTTCAATGCTGCCTCTGCTTTTGTTTCTCCTGGCACCTGGCAGAAGCAGCCAGGCTTCTCTGAACAGCACATGCAAGGGAAGTTTTTCTAGAGAGTGCACTCTCGGATGTAACAGGCTTTTGGCCAACACCCCTCAGGGATGCGAGAATGGGGATACAGACTTTGTTGTTAACACTTGCTAGGATGTCTCTCAAGTCAAAGCAAAAAGAATAAGGCACAGTCAGCATGATATGGTATGCAACAGTGGTTTGCTTACTGGAAATACCATTAGAATGGAAAAGTAAAAGCTATAAAATACATGAAGATCAGAGTACCAAGGCACATAAACCAGGCATAGCAAAAGAAGTGCTGCTCTAATGTGAGAGTCTATTGAGCATTTGTGGCAAAACCAGTATTTGTGAGAGCACCTGGAGTCTTTCCTGCCCTCAGTAAACACCCTACGGTTTTTCTCTAGAATAGAGAAAAAAAAACAAGCCACACACACCACCACCACAAAACACCAGTTGAAATGCTAAATGTTTCATGAAATGGAAGCTCTTATTTTCCAGTTAGCCCTACTTCATACGCTGAAAACAGCACTTAGCTAGAAGCAAAGCCAGTAGCATACAGTTCAGGACTGGTAAAAGAATGCAAGGTATTTATAACTAATCCCTGGGATCCATGCTAAATGCAGTTTTTGTTGTCTGCTCTGACTTGTGCTGAAAATCATCACTCCGTATGTCTTAATTCATAAGGTATTTTACACAGGACCTCACACATGCTCCAAGTCACAGCAAAAAGCTAAATGAAACTGCCCTTCTCCCTCCTCGTTACATGTCCCCCCTTACGCAGGATCACTGTTCCAGCTATGCTCCTTAGCAATACCTGCTCTACAACAATCACAGAAGACTCCTGTGCCATGTCAGGGCAGATACCAAACTAAGACTACAGCTGTTACCTCTCCCCCTTCGCCCACGGTTGTCCTTCAGTTCTCCACTACACCGGATCAGTGAGCAAGCCTGTAGTCCCTCTGGAACAAGGTCAGAAGTAGTTTGCACAGTGAAGCCCTAAAACACAACCAGTGGTTCTTGGGTACTTCTGCAATAGCACATAAGTAATAGTCCTCCTTCTGCAAACGCATCAGCAGCATGTTTGAGATGAGAACAATTCTGGATCTGGCAGATCAAGGACAGTACAGTGAGATCTGAAGTCAAGGTGCCCTCCTTGCTTAGCAGCCAACATGGAGCTGTAAAAATGAGGGGGCTCTGAGTTAAAGATGCCCGTACTAAAGTGCAGCACCAGGTGCCAGGAGAAAGGTGCATTTAGATGTTACACATATTAAGCTTGCATGGGCACAGGTCGGCATTATCACTTGGACACAGGACAAGTGTATCGGACACGATACAGATGTTTGTAAGAAGAAAAAAATGAGAATACAACGGGTAGCTGAAGTTTGAAACCTCTGTTCTTTAAACTAACACAGTTGTTCTTGGAAAAATCTACACGGAATAACCCACAAACCCACAAATAAAATAATCTGTGTTTCTTTGTGGGGTTTCTACCACCTTGCAGCAAGGCTGACGATCCAGGCTTAACAGGTACTGATCTGACAGGACTTATGCATTTGTAGGGCAGGCTCCAAGGGTCAGTTCCCAATTCACATCAGAGTAAAGGAGAGCAGAATCAAACCAGTGAAAAGAATAAGTGTTACTTGACATTTCCAAAGAAGGGCCATGAGGACTGCAACAAGCACATGTTCTTCTTTCAAACTGAGTAGGTTTAAGTGAGTTTAAACAGCAAAATGGAAGCATAAAAATGGCAAAGGATGATTCTTTAGGAACTGCGATGCATATGACTCAAGTGTTTACATGCCACAAAATACTCAGTAATATCATGTACCCAATTAGGTGAATCTTAACCCAGTAAATAAAGCTTATGGAACTTGGAAAGATAAATGGAGCTGGCATAAATCAAAATATTGCTAGATGAGTTAACTCATTTTAATCCAAAACCAAGGTAAACCAAAATAAAATTTATTTCTGTGCAAAGGGACAGAATGTACCCAAACAATATTTCAATGGGACATAAGTGGTGCATAAATCTTACTATGGCTCCATTGATGGACTTGCATTACTAAAGAATAATGCAAATAACTTCTCAAAAGTTACTGTGAAAATGCTACAGATATTTAAATTTTTGCCCATCGCTAGAACATGGGTATTAGAAATTATAGTGTTCTTGAATAAAAGCAGAGATTGCATTTGCTGGAACACAAAGAAAGCTGTGAAAGACTTATTGAGGTCAGAAGACAGTGACAGGGAACACAATGTCATGTGTGTTTCTCCCTTATTAAATTAAAATGCCATTGGCCTTCTGAAGCACAGAACAGAAACGAGAATATGTTTGGGATTATGGAATTTAAATTAATACCTTCTACTAAAAAGAGGAATGCACTGTGCTCTGATCAGAGAAAAATAAGGTGATTTAGCAGACAAGGCTCTTTGCTAGGTATTAAAATAGCATGATGTGCATGAGTTCATCAGTTACAAAAGCCAAAAAAGAAAGAAAATCTACAAAAAGCTCAAAGAAGAGACTAGTCAGGAAAGGTAATTTCCTTGTGTTCATACAAAAGCAGGTAATAACGCTTTTCAGGTGCTGGGTCCATGCTGTTTCTGTTTTCACCCATATCGACTACCTGTACTTCTTTGAACACTGCGATTGGTACACAGATAAACAGCCTCTGCAGGTGTGCTTTTATTTTTTCCTCACCAAGTGTTTGTCCTTCTTGCATTTTCTGGCCAAACACAGGCGGATATGGTGAGAAATGGCCCATTAAGCTCGACAGCTTTGTCCAAGCTGGTGCTGATGCAAATCTCAGACCTTGTCCCTTGTTTGTAAATTTACAAAACTGCTACAGAAGCACCCAGTGCTCATTTCTTGACGCTCACTCTATGCATCTATTCGTGATCAGTGATGGTATATTCCTCAGTGATGGCAGATAACCACTTCTCAGCACCCTTCTTTGCAGGAGCCATTTGAGCAAAATCTACCCTGGAACAGGCCAAAAAAAAAAAAATATACAGCCCTTTTCAGTGCAAACAAGTACTTACCCCACTGTCATCACTGTGCTCTCCGAGTATTTCTGCTTATGCTTTGTCCTTTCTTTATGAAGCAGAGCACTGCTGACAAGGAGGGATGGCAGAGTCTGCTCCAGAGACATACTACCCGTGAAAAGCTTCTGCTGCATCCAGTTCCACCAAAACGCAGAGCACTCACACCACAGCCAGTGGGAGCTGCGGCACAAAGTTCAGGGGTTTGCTGAAGGTCACACAATAAATTTGTGGCCAAGTAGAGAATCATCTGTCAGTCCTCGTTCTGGTGAATTAATGAGAGGATTAGCCTCTTCCTGATCGGTATAAAATTGCACTCATTATAAGGCAAAGATTGTAGCTATTTCTGCTGGAAACTCCACCACAGAAAAAAGTATACCACACACTTTCTGACAGCAAATAGAAGATGAGACAGAAAAAAAAGACAGAGTTTGATTTTGCACATCAGACAAGAAAGACCAGTTTCTTGCTTGCTTTTTTTCTGTGGTCAAAAAGTAGTTGCTATCACATGAACAAAAGGGAACAGAAACCACTTACTCCAGCTCCTGGTGGAGAGACTGACTTGGTAAAATCTCAGCTTCCTCTCAGCTCACCAAAGCAAGTTTAGGAGAAAAAGAAAAGACGTCCCAAAGCCTTGATCATTTAATAGGTTTATCCTCAGACACATAAAAAGCTCATAGTAATGAGTACTTAGTAGTTGCATTTCCAGACATTAAGAAGAAATCTAATATTACACATAAAGAAGGCTTTGTGTATCGAATGTCTCCAATCTGAATTAGTGAGAAGAGGTTGCTCTGGATATTTTTTAGCACAGCTGATGCTTCCTCAGAGGCTGGAATTTCTAGGACTTCTCCAACTGTATTTCGGTAGTAGTACCGGCAGCTTGGAACAGATGTGCTGGAAAAAGGAGCAGCCATACATTGGTCCTTCCATTTGCTTACAGCGCTCTGCAGCTTTGCAATTTCCTCATCCATAGGATGTCTCACAACATGCTTAAGAACCCTTGATGAATTTATCTGCAACAAGTTTTTATAATTGGTTTTCAAAGCCAGTAGTACTGTTGGTTTCCTCACTATTTTTTGGCAAGAAGTTCTACAGGTTAATCATTTGCTGGAAGAAAGCTTTTATTAGTTTAAAACTGCTTCTCGGTAGTTCCATTTAATGCTCACCTTAGCGGTTATATTCTGAAATGGTAATTTTATGTTCTCCATGACAGTCATGGCTTTATACACCTCTCTCGTATTTCCCTTCTCAATTGTTTCATTTCTGAAGACACCTGAAAATGCCTAATCTGTTCCATCGCTCCCCGGGCAGCAGCTATTCTGCACACTCCTCTGACCTTGTCGCTGTTTCCTGTGCCTTTCTAGATCTATCGCATCTTTTTTGAGACAGGATAACTAGAGCTGCACACAGTACTCAAGGTGTGAGTGCACCAGGGATTTCTAGCACGGCAGGATGATAGGTCCTATTTGCTTTCTGTACCTTTCCCAATAATTTCTGCTTGCTTCTGCTGAGCTAGCACTTTCAGAGAGATCCACGCTGTCTCTGTGGTCTTTATCCAGAGAGAAAGTGGCCCCAGTAGCACCCTTACCATGAGTGACCATAAATACACACAGGTTTTTTGGGTTTTATCCATGGGTGCGTTACCCTGCACTCCTCAGTTTATACTGCCGTTAGTTTACCAGACATTTGGTAACAGGAGATTCTTCTGCAGCTCTTTCCTTTCCACTTCTTTTTTATTCCAAATGACTTTGTTCTGCTCGGCAAACTCTGTCTCCTCTCCATCCCCTTGCTCTTCAAGATCATTTAGGAGCATGCTGGACTGCACAGTCCTGTCCCTCTCCACTGGCAATTTCCCCACTTACATGACCTGACCTTTTTTCTTTAAAGGAAACTCCCACTGAGGGAAGCATTTTAGAAATTCAGGTGCATGAATTCATCTGCATCACCTTTACTCAGATACTCGGGGGATGCCAAGAGATTTGGGAGGCATGATGTCCCCCCAGAAGAGCTGTGCTTCCCCTTCCCCCAGATGGCCCAACCTGACCACCAGACCCCCGTGGGGTGGGGGGGCTGTAAATTTTTTGCAGGTGGTTGAATTTCAGGGCAAACTCCCAGATGTTGCCACATCTGTCCTTTGCACCCGAGAGTGGCAGAAACACCTTCCAGAGGCACCTCCTTGGTGGGTGCGATTCCCCTGCCAGCTCCGCTTGCTGTTTCCCATCCGATCAGTCTCTGCAGCCCCTCACGAGGGAAAACCGTGCAGGGAGGCAGAAGATCTCCCCTGTCTGCCCATCCCTCCAGGCTCAGAGGCCATGAGAGAGGAAAGCAGATTAAAGGGCTGTAATGCAGCCAGCAGGGGGAAGATCTGACCCACAGCACCCCGGTAATTGAGGTTATTAATTCGCAGTAGGTAACGACGCCTTTGCCTGAGGCATGACCCAAGTTTAGAGGGCAACAGCTCACAGTTGTGCCAGGCTTTTGAGGTGGGCAAGCAAGCGAGCTCACTGGCCAGCAGGGCTGCCGGGCTCTGCCCATCAGACAGTCCCTTGGCTCCTTTGGTTTCAGCAGGCAGACACTGAGGCAAAGCCAACACTGGAACTGGGACCAGGTTCCAGCCTTCCAAATTCAACCAGGACATGCTCTTGGCTTCCCATCAATTTACTGCAGGAAATGCAAACTGGCTTTCCTCATCTAATAGTGCAATTAATCCACCCATCTCACAGGGAAAAGTTGGGAGGCTTAATAAAGGAGATTTTCTGAGGACAAGTACAATAGATCACCTCTGCAAGAAGCCAACTCCCCTTCCCCTCCAGCAAACTCACTCCTAATGTTCAGGAGTGCATCTGAGGTCAGGATCAGCATCCCTGGAAGTATGAACCTCCCCATCTGCCTGCTTCCAGTGACACTTACAGAGCTTTTTACTGTCATCCAGGTCTGAAGTGTATTTATTCTGGCGTGCTAATACAACACGTGTGGCAGAGCCTCATCGAGACAAGCAAGTAATTGCCTGCCTAACTCCCTGCTTTGGGAATGGTGGTACAAGAAACACTTTCTGCTCCAATTCACAGCTTCTCCCATCACAGTAAAGCCACTACCAGGACACCCCAGTTCAGACCCTCGCTCATTAGCTGGTCATCACGGCTGAAGAGCATGAGAAGGCATGTTTGAAACACAGATTGCAGTTGCAAGACTACTATTCTTGAACACGTAACTCCCAGCCCCTCAAGTGTAGCATCGCTAAGGCAGAAGGGTCTTTACCAGACCCACACACAGCTTTGTCCCTGTTGGTTCTGAAGGCCAAAAATGACAAAAGCTAGACATTAAATAATAAAGTTACAGAGTCATTATAATGTGGCTATATACGTAAAAGAAAGTTCATGTTTCAAGAGAATTGAAGACTGGATTTACAAGACCTTTACAAAAGCCAACGTTGAAAACCTGGCTTCTTAGCACAGGACTTCCTACTAGGTACTTTTTTTTCCAGGTGAAATTAGTTAAGAGGACTTTTTGCCCACAAATATTCATTTTCTGAGACTGCCTCATACATTGCCGTCCTCACCAAAATGCAAGAGAGCTAAGAAAGAAAAAGATATTCAGACCTTCTTTCTCAGGGAACACTTGCTTTTGGGCAGATGCTCCAAAGTAGAAAAAAAAAAAAAAACAATAAAAACCAAAACCCACCACATCAACACACTCATTTTTCCTTAAAATAACACTTTCTAAGGTATTTCAACTTTGCTGAAATATTTTGACAATATTATGAAGTTGCAATGAAAGGTTTTGGCCTTATAAAAATTAAACATTTTCATAAGTTTCTCATATGAAAATTGACAATCAAGGAATACCCAGGAGTGTTTGGCTGACACTGGTGTAAACACAGGGAACTTAACTCCCACCCCATTAGTCCACCACTTCCACAGCCCCAGGCACGTATGGTGCCATGCACGTACTACAGACACGGAGTATCAAGCTGGCTTCGGAAAGAGATTTTTTTTCTTGCTGTCTATAGTTCCAGGACAAATGGCAGTCGGTATTACCAGGCTCAGACATTGCCAGCCACAAGGCAGACCAACCTCCTCCACCCTCTGCTGTGACAGTTAAAACAAGTCTTCGGGTTACTTTCTTGCATTTGACTCATGGCTTAGAGTCTTTTAAGGTTTCCGTTGTTAGCGTCTCTCTGCAGCCATTAGAACCAGAACATATCTAAATATGCCAAGTTGTGATTCTTACATAATGGCTCAGGGATTTAAGAAAGGCCCCAAATCCTCTAAGAGTTAGCAACACCAGTTTACAACAATCACACCAGTGACAGGTAACAGGGCTTGCTCCCAGAAACAGGACTCACTGCTGACTTGTGACATACTCGGTAATGGCCTTACTCTGCTTCTGCAGAGAACAGAGCGGTGCGAGCCCAGACTGTGGCTTAGACTGATTATCAGCCCCTGGGAAGTTCTGCTCCCCTATGAGAAGGTAAAAATCCTTCTTTCCTCAGCAGCTGAAGATATTTCACTTATGCTGGAAGGAAAATTCCAGCGAGTCCCATTCTAAAGCATGCATAATCTGGCAAAATTAGGGAGGAATGAGAAATGTTCAAGTGAAAGATGAAGCACCGTTCTACGGAGATTGCTGCGGAGCACAGCAAGAAATCAGAAATCACAAAAGATGAATGACCAACGGGTAGAATTTCATAAGGGAAATAAAATATGGGAAGCAAATAATTCTGTGTGTGAGCAGATAAATCAGCAAGACACTATCAGCGGGGAAACATGCACGAGGCATTACCAAAGGCCTTGAAGGTCCACCACTGCAGTGGCTGTCCACTTCCCGCAAGCAAAGTTCAAAACCTGGACTGTATACAAGGCATGTGTGACGGACCTGGCACAGCACAGAATGCAGCCCAGCACGAGCTAAAGCTGTGAGTGCAGCAGCAGAACGGATCAAGGAGGGTTGGAAGGGAGAAAGGTGGCTGCAGAGAATTTACCAATAATGTTAGAAAGCTAGGGCCAGGTTCAGACCTGCTATAAACTGATACCGCTCCATGAGGTCTGAATTTAGCCCATAAGTTTCACGCACTGGTTTATTATTTATTTTTTTTTTTCCACAGGCACTTTAGCTTTATCATTCCAGCTTTGAATCCCTAAGCTGCTTCCCTGTCAGCATGTACTAAGCTATTTATGAGTCACTAAAACACACCTTTTCTAATTCTCACCTTAGCTTGTGAACGACATGTGGCCAACGCACCCTCGCTGGCTACTTGAGAAAAGTCACCACAGCACGTTATCCGCTCAGGCTATTGGCAGAGCCACTGCAGTGACTCTCCTGCAAGACATGCTTGACCTCCAGCCAGTCCTGCATTAGCTTTCTGCCTGTTTACATCAGGACAGCCACAGACATTGTCCAAACAAGTGCCACACAATGGCAACACTAACTTTTAAGAGATTACTTTGCAACCCTCAGATGAGAAAGCCCCTGCAGAATCAAAAACTGTGAGTGCAGACCTCAGCCATCCCAAGTCCTCAGTGCTACCTGCCCCCACGCACCATTTCTATCCCTGCCCAAGCGGTCCTACCAGGTATACTGGCCTTATGAGGGAGTGGAACCAGAGCCATCACTGCCCCGTTCCCAACAAGCTACGTCCTTCAATTCAGCAGGAAAAGAGTAGTTACAACAGGGAGAAATGACCATTTACAGCAAAAAATGTTCTGAGCAAGCTCTCATGTGTCACGTATCCATCCCCAGACCACTGCCAAAATTATTTCCTTCCAGCTGGCATTTGCTTAACCTCCAACACAGAGACAAACTGAACCTATGCAGTACTGGGATTCACATAAACCCTCCTCAGATACTATGTATCTCCCTGGTAGCAATGGAAGGAGCCATGAGGCCTCCCTTTGCTCTACCTAGCTATTTGGAAGACCAGCCCCATGTTCAAATCCCAACACTCAGAGGCTTGACTCGCCCTTTCTCCACCACTTTGGTTCCTTCACTGTTATCCTGACTCCCATAAGGGATCTCCACCCCCCAACTCCCCTTCTCACCCAGCTGCCACGCACAGATTTAGCAGGGCGACTCAGACCTAGGGAATGCCAGCTCAACGTTTTCCTGCTATAGAGCAATCACTGCTTATCTCCAGAAGGTCCTCACGGGTCCGGATTGGGGCTGCTGTGTGAGGGAGAGAGAAGCAATGGTTGTTTTGTGAGGAAAAACAGAACCGTAGCAGGGGACCTCCTGCCTGAGTCGCAGCTCCTGCTGCTTCTTGCTGTCATGGTCCCAGCTGATCGTTGCTTACGTCTCACTGGAGCAGCTTGTTGTAAAACACAAGTTGAGCTCTTTGCTTTTCATCATGTCAGAGCCACACGGTTCTGAGGGCAGGGCCAGGCACACTGCGAGGCAGCACGCAACATTTGAGGGCGTGAGGAGTGGAAGGCAGTTCCCAGGGGGGTGTCTTTCCTCTTCCCCTGCTGAGTTACAGCAAGTGTCATGGGCACATCATCTATTTTTCATTCCCTTGTGCTCAGCATCAAGCCATAATGAAATCATAAGGAATCCAGCATCACTCAGCAGCGTACAAAAGCACACTGATCCAGCTCTGCAGAGCTGGGCTGCATAGTGCACAGTGTTGCAGGAGGATGACGACCCTGATACCAAGAGCCCGGATCCCCATTTTTATTTGCTACGCTTCTTCAGCAGCAACGATGGCAAGCGAGAGCAAGGCACGGCAGAGGAAAGCTTTACTCCTCACCCCGCTCCCTCAGTCACTCTCCTGGTTACAGTGACAGCTGCCAGGCAAGACCACAAATGTCCAAGATGGTTAACGCCAACAGTAAACTACATGGAAGAAAGCAAGCAAAAGCAGAAGGATCGTTCTCAGGACAATGCTCTCGGAGAACAGATTGTCCAAGATAACTTCTGAAAGAGCTCATAAGTGGGACTCTTGGGCTTCCATCTAGCTGCAGTACTTAGGGTGCCTTTCCCCAGACCCAAGCCATCACTGGGCAGCGGGGGGAGAAGGGTGTTTCCTGCCAGAGTCCATAGACCTGAGCCAGAGGCAGCATGGCTGTGAGTCAGGCTCTCCACGCAGAGGTGCAGGCGCCGCTCACGGTGAGACCCAGCGATGGCTCCTGGTGCTCAGTCACCACCGTGCCCCTTGGTAGAGCACCTCTGGGCTCCGGCAGCAGGGCACCGAAGCTGCCTCTTTACCCATACCAAAAGAAGCGGGGACATTTCTCAGCAAGCACAGAAAGCACGACAGCCCCTGGTCTCCAGGTAAAACATGCGGCTGCCTTTGGTGAGAGGCAGAAAAGACATCAGCTTTACTTACACACCATCGGGGAAGCGCCTGGTAATGGGCCTACATTAAGACAGAGTAAATTAATAATCAGGAACAATCTCTGAGCTGACGTCTGCTCCAGCCTGTGGGATAGTCTCTAAGCAGCTAAAACTAGAACAAAGCAATTCCTGGGGAACAACTCATAGGGAAAAGCCTGCATTGCTCTATCAGGGATGCAGGCAGCAGTGACAGGATAATCTCATTTTAAAGGTTCTTCCTTCTGCTCTTCCCCAGCTTGCTTTCCCAGTTAGGTCCCTCACCTTGTCGAAACTGTTGGATCACATCTCTGGTACCCCATGATTTCTTCCTTACTGCCATTGTCACCAAAGGATGTTTACTGCAGGATGTCTGCTGAGGCCAGTTATCATTTCACTCGGTGGTGTTTACACCGACTGGGATTGATGGGAGATGGGCACGTAGCGGCTCAGCCAGCCTGCCACCCAGCAGCTGTGTTTGTACTGCACTTCACCAAGACCCTGCTATTTATATTTAATATTCCAACTTCCTTTTATTCCACATTGCACGTTTCATATTTCCTCACAATCTCTTTGCAATTCCATGTCCCTGTTAAGAAAACATTCACCCACCACAAAAAATCATGCTGAAAAGAGAGAGATTAAATAAGCAGGTGATGGTTCAGCCCAGGTTCAGGGTAGTTAACACAGACACAAAACACTACACACAGATCAGTACAAGGCTTTTCCCTTAACACATGACAAGAAGTTACAGAAGGTAGAGCAGCTGCCATCCACTGTTGCAAGGGCAGTAGCCCTTCGTGCTGGTACTGCTGTCAGGATCTTCCCACCCTACAAGTGCTCTTGAAAAATGGGAGAGGGCCCTGGTGGCTAGGACCAAGCAGAAGCAACAAGGATGCTGTTTCTGCATGTGGTGCAGTACCTCAGTTTTATAGTGTGGGAGGTCCAACTGGTCAGCATGTCCTCTCCAGTCTTACTTGGAAAAGGGAGGAAAGGTTTATTGTGAAGGTTTTGCGTGATTCTTATTCTTTACACAAACACTACGACCACAGGTTAAGCATCACAAAGGTTTACAGAAGTTTTTCCCTTTGGTGGTATAGGGTTGAGCAGCAAACTTTCTGCATAGTTAAGGATTATAAATGACACACTGTTTATAAGACTACAGGCAATACTTTCCCATAGCTTAATAATTGCACTGAGATGGGCCCTTGACTGCTGGCAGCAGTAGGGGTCACTGTAGTGTGTGTTAAATGGGAGAATTCAACTAAAGATAAAAACCTCAGGAAAAATACTCAACAAGCTGAAGCATCTTGTGACAACTCACCCCAGAAGCCCTGTCAGTCTGCCAGGACTGCGCTACCTGGGAGTTGGGAGTGAAGCAAAACCATCCACTATCTAATGCTCAAGACCTCTTTAACCCCCTCCATCTTCAGCTGCCGTCTCTTGCTGGCTGCTTTTAACCTAGTTTTCAACCTCCAGAACTCTTATTTCTGGCTGCAGCTTTCATTAGCTGAGACATGCTCCCCATTCAGTTCCTTCCAGAGATGTAGGCTACATCCCCGAAGTGCCTTTTTGGGAAAGTTGACTGATGCACTCACAGGGTGAGGGCGCAGTGCCCTGGAAAAGTGGGAGGAGCACAGCTACAAGAGTGCACTTCTCCCCTCAGTAGTGAGGAGCCAAACCCCACTGGTGAAACTATTGTCAGTTTTGTTCCCAAAACTGATGCGAAAGACTGATTTTTAAGGACACAGAGCCCTCTTTTCCCTTTCTTTGTCTTTTTCCCCCCCCTTCTCCTTTTGGAACAGGTGGTGATGAAACAGTTCTTTCTCTGCTTTTTCACACCCTCATTTTTGAAGCCCTCACATAGGCAGCTGGGGAAGAGGTTACCTTGCACAAAAAGGGTCTTTCTGCATGGCAGTGCGACAGCTTTCAGGAACCCCCAGAGATCACAGATAGACCCTCATCCCCAGCTGGCAAAGTGCTTTCCCGCTGATCCTGCAGGAATCCCCATTTCCTGAAGTCCTCCCGATTTCCTGCAGGAAAAATCTTCTCTTGTTACTAAAGAGAGAGGCTCTATAAGGGGGAGCGCAGCAGTCTGGGGTCCCCACTGCAGAGGTGCTCACACACATCCCTGCCATCTCCCTTACTGACTTTCTTTGAGGCTGTCAGTCTGCATCTTGCCTTCCTCCAGAACCAGCTGTGGTCTGACAGCATCGAGGTGGAGGTTGGAAGAAGTGATTTTAAAGTATAGAATGCCTCAGCTGAAGCCTTCTCAGTTCCACACTCTCTGCCATCCACTTGGTCACTAAACCCAGGAAGAGGTACGGGGTTGTCCTGCTTTAACCCCAGCCAGCAACTAGGACCATGCAGCCTTTCACTCGCTCCCTCCCATGGTCCCCCCCGCAGTAGGGTAGGGAGAAAAGGGAGAAAAAGGAGAAAAACAACCTCATGGGTTGAGATAAAGACAGTTTAATAGCACAGTAACATAAGAGAAAAAAATAATAATAATGGTAAAAGAATACACAAAATAAAGTGATGCAATGTAATTGCTCTCACAACCCGATGATCGATTGCTCCGTCCGTCCACAGCAGCGATCATAGATTCCTGTCCCCCCAACCCACTCCCACTTACATACTGAGCATGACATCCATGGTACGGAATATTCCTTTGGTCAGCTTGTCCGATTTATGCTCCCTCTCAGCTTCTATGGGAAGCTGAAAAAGTCCTTGACTTAATATAAACATTACTTAGCAACAACTAAAACAATACATGTTAGCAACATTATTCTCATACTAAATCCAAAGCACAGCAGCTACTAGGAAGAAAATTCACTCTGTCCCAGCTAAAACCAGGATGGGGGGTTTCAAAGGCTGGTGCACGTGTTCTGTTTTCAGAAGGGTCTACGCTCTCTTTTGTTAGCAGGTGAGAAGTTACCCCGAAAGGGATGGATGTAAACTGTCTACAGTCCCAAAGCCTTGTAACCATGTCAGCAAAGCACTACACTGAGCTGTTTAGGTCTGCTGAGAGACTGGATTTATCAGCTGAGACACCCAGGCAATTACACAGCCTGCAGCCTTGAACAAGACTGAGTCCAGCCAGCCCAAAATACAGCCCAAACAAGTTTGCATCTGGCTGCAAAAGATCGTGTAAGACATACCCATGACTACTGGCATCAGCTCAAAACGCTTCTTTGGTTTAGAAAGCATCAATGCCAGAAGATGGATTGGGGATGCTGAACATCAAGAGCAGAGCTGTTCCCACAACAGCTGTGTATGTTAACAAATCCTTACAGTACGCCTTGGCAGAGACGCTGAGGTTGGCATTTCTGTCCCCTCTTCACAAGCAGAGATATGGCAGCAGGACTGAAATAAGCAGCTCCCGGAGCCTCACACAAGCAGCCCACAAGACCATGAAAGGAACCATATTACGAGTGGCTTTGCACTCAGGACTGCTGGTCCCACGTGCTGGGCTCCAACATGCTGTCAAGAAGAGACAAGACTCAAACCTAAAAGCATGTCCCACGCCTCCACACTGACTGCCTTTCCATCGTCTCCTGCAGGGTTTCGAGTGGCTTTCAAAACAGCAGGTTTGGCCTGATGGAGGTCAAACCACAGAAAGAGTTGGGTCATCTACTGTCACAGCATATGAGGTATCCCAAATCTACTGCATCCCTTTCCCCCACCTGAACCACAAAAACCTGGGTTTTTTTTAAGGTGGCCTTCTAGCTGTGCTTACTGCCCCACCAGGCTTGAGGTCTTACTCTCTTCTCAGGGCTTTTGTAGGTTTTTCCACCAAAGGCACTGGCTGCTCTCCGCTCCAAACCTCTGCCAGGGTGAGAGATGGATGGAGCTGGTTTTAAAACAGAGTGAATTGGAGCAGCGTAAGAAGCTAACAACAATCATTCTGCTGAACATAGCAACCTACATCCCAAAGGAGCTCAGCACAACTGATTTACAAAAAAACCACACCCAAAACAAATGCTTTTATATTTCAAGTCATCTCTTGTGAAACTCAACCTCTGCAGGACTTTTGCAGTTAGATCTCATTTGAAAGCCTGTATAAATCCTCCCTTACTAATGGTATGTTTTAAATTTGTGGACCCTAGAAATACCCTGTGCAGACACGCACTAGGGAAAAGTACACACATCCGCCAGCAGTGCCCTTATATTGCTTTTTTGGTGCCTTCTGCGCAACGTGTTTGTGATTTCACATCACACCCCACAACTTCTCAGTCAATAACACTAACAACTTGTCATTTCTTACAACCAAAGTGCCTTTTAGAGCTCCACCCAGTTGGCAACACCATCAAGCCTGCGAGGCCCTATAAAGGATGCAGTTTTGGCAACAAACGACTTCTCAAACTCACACAGTAACAAGAAAACCCAAGGCTGGAAGCTGACACTAAACAAAGTAAAGTGCGGAAGTGTTTAATGTTGAAGGTGATAAAGCACTGGAACAATTTAACAAGGTGAATCTTCCGTCACTGGAAAATTTTAAACCAAGAGGGGACGTTTTCTATATTCAATGCTGCACTTCAAGCAGGAGTCAATTGAGGGCAGTCCTGTGACTTGCTCTCTGCAGGAGGTCAGACTGAGAAGATCACAAGAGCCCTTCTGACCCCATAACCCAGGAATTAATGCCTGGGAGGAGTTTCTTGTAAAATCTGTCAAACCACTGCCCTTTAAATCCCTACCTACAGCTCCTCCGCTATGAAGCCACAATGCAGAATCAATTAAAGAGCAGGGAAGATGGAAAAGGGAAAGGAAGAACAAGAAGTTACTGAATAATGGAGACCAAGGCACAGTGAAAGGATGACGGAGGTTTGAGCATTGCCCCTGCACCAGGCTGAATAGGACCTATTCTGGGCTCCAGGAGATCATGGGAGTTTTGCTATTATTTACTTCACCGGTACTCACTTTGCGTCCTCTGCAGATGAGTAGAGGACAGAGTTTGCATTCTGCAGGGTTGCGAAGCCTGTGTCATTCCCAAACACTGAACAGCCCCATTACCCAGCCAACCTAGGTACAAAGTTAGTACTCATTCATTTTAACCTCCCAACCAAGCTGCCTTGGTGATTAAAACTCCAGACCAAGAGAGACTTCATATGAACAAAGGGAAAAAGAAGAAGAAAAAAAAAGGGAAAAAAAACCCCAAACCAAAACTAAAACCAAAGCTGCCTTTCCATTATTATGGCACTGCTCATTTGAAATCAGAGAAAGTAAAATCTTCCATCGGCAGATCTGGGTTTCTCAATGCATCTCCAAAAGTTGGCAGGGGATTGTGCAAGGGATGAAAACTAGACTGCACAAATCCTCAGAAAGCCACCAGAGGGTAGCAAAACATTTTAGAGAGCAGCTCACAGAAGCCCAGGCCAACCAGGGCGATCTGTACCTGCATCTCCCTCCTTATTTTCTGGTTGCTATTTCAGTTCTCCAGGAAAGTCACACTTTTATTCATCCCTATCCATTCCTTTTTCAAAATGCTGCCTTGATTTCTTTGTAGACAAGAAGGAAAATTTGTATTTCACATTATTTCTGCCCTGCTCCCTGGGAAGAAGTTTGTTTCTCCCTAATTTTCTTTATAGTGCCTGCATTGCTCCCCAGGCTACATCTCCCCTGCAGCAGTGGGCAGCATGCAATATCGTACCGGGACATCACGAGGGTAAAATGGTGTAGTACCACACAATAGGGGGGTGCAAGGAGGGGAAGAGTGTCAGGAGGGCAAATGGCTGTTTCCAGCAGTTTGGGGAAACCGGCCTCATCAGTAACTCCCTACATTAGGAGTCAGGATGACCCCAACAGTCTTCCTCGTGCAACATTCAAATAACACCCAGCCTGAATCAGCGATGGCCAGTCCCGAGGTTTTGACTTTCTCAAAGCTGTGAAAAGTACAGGAGAGGAAGAGAGAGACAACAGTTTTTAATGCTTTTCCTCACCTCTCCAAAGTCTTCATTCTCCACCTTGCAGATGCCCACCCCAGTTACATGGAAAGCCTTCAGCTCTGCAAGCACGTCAAGAAGGAAAGAACCAACCCCATCCTGATCCCTGAAGCATGCTGAGTATTAGGGTAGGAAGACTTGCAATAACTTTTTTTTTTTAATATTATTTTAACTATCCTGTACATTAAATTCTCAAGCCAGGATGCAAGGAGTCCTGTTGCCCTGGTTTGGAGAAGCTTGTATGGAGCAAGGAGACCAGCCAGGAGCTCAGAGGGGAAAAAAAAAAAAAAAAAAAAAGAAAAAAAAGAGTCTGGATTTTAAATAGCTAACTTTTTCATGCACAGTCTGCAGGAACCAAAAATAGCTCCTGAATATTTCAGCAAATCAATCCCAATAATTAAAATTGTGATGTGTTTGCTGTCAGTCCCAAATGCGGTGAAAGCCATCAGATATATTTTTCACTACAAATTATGCAAGTGCAGCTGGATGGAGAGTTGAAAATTTCCGTTCACTTAGACCTAAGTTCAAAGAAGCCCTCAAGCCCTTAAACGAGAAATTCTTTCATATATGCCCATTTCTAAAAAATAAGACCAACTAACCTTCCCTTGTCTATCCTATTTATTTAATATAGGTATGTCTTACCCAGTAGGTTATTGCTGTAGTGCAGCTGACATTTTGCACTGATTGTCAAGTTACATCCGTTCAGTGCCGCTGTTTTCAGTGACATTAAATACATTTTCTGCAAACTGTCCCCCAAATTGGAGTATCCTACTTGCTCTACCCAGGTGCTGTGCTACACCTGAGGATCAGCCCTTTGCCACATTGTCAGGAAGCAACGGGAGGTAGAGGAAAGGCTCTTGCAGACTGCCAATTCTAGGGAAAAACTTCTGCCCCTGTAGAGAGCTTGATTATCAGTCCTGCTCCATCAATAGTAGACAGACATTTACTCACAGGCTCCCTAAAGTAGACACCGAAGCTAAAGACATCAGAAGCATGATTTTCTTGTAGAACTATAAAAAAAAAATAAATCTCTAGCATCATCTAAATCCAGCCCAGCAGCTCACTCCTCCATTACATCTTCTTCAAGAATTACAAATGTGAAGCAGCACACACTCAGCACAAGAGCACACTCTGGGCAAGATCCATTTATATACGTTTTTAAAGAAAGTATCCAATATATAAGGGTGCTTTTATTTTCTTGTAGCTGAGGTCAGGACAACATATTTTGGAAGCATTGAGCATCCCTGCTAGGTTAGTGAGGGCATGGGCACCTCAGTTTGAGATTTCCCCTGTTCCCCCAATGTGTCTGGATGTTCATTATAAATCAACCCGTTATTACAAACCATTCAACCAAGTTCTACCTGACCTTCAGTCTGAGATATTCTAGGACAAGACAGTAAGCTAAAAAAGACCCTTCCTCAATCTAACTGTTTGGTGTGCACATTTCCAACTACAAAATCACTCTTCTTCATTTTTGCCCCAGAAATCTTTGTGCTTCATAACACACAAGAAAGCTGTTGACAGTCCCAAACATAACAAATACTTGGCAAAACAAGCTGCAGATCCTGTTTAAAAAAAGGGAGTCTCAACTTGAGGGGTTCAACCCATATCTTAACCCTCTACTTTCCAACCCATGGGGAGCCCAGTTGAAGTTATTGCACAAATACAGACCACAACTCTATGCAACTTTAGGGAAGAATGTCCCAACTTATAAGATCTGAGAGACTGGGCGGTACAAGATAGGGGAATGGCAGATACTACTTTGTGTCTCCCGTAGATGTGACTTGGACCTCTGTTTGGTGAGGGGAAAGAGGACAGAGACAGCTGCTACCAGCTAACCGAAGCACAAGGCTCCATGTGGCATTCTCAGCCCCTCATCCATCCAGGTTGTTATTGATGGAGTTCAGTTTCCATGGAGTCAGTGAGCACTACATCAGTAACGCACCTGCAACAAGGAAGTTGTACTTCAATTTTTCACAGCAGCTCAGAGTGGCTTAGAAGGATCCAACTTCTCTTCATGATCAAGAGGATTATTATTGGGAATGATGCCATGGGAAAAACTGGAGGATCACTAATATCCCCTTTGGAAGAGACTGTGGTGCTATAGGGAAACACCACACCAAAGTCACAGTTCCCTGTTGAGCACCTCTCCTCCTCCTCAGTGACGTGTCACACTGTCATTCCTGAATGTCACCTTGATGGAGAGAAGGACTTTTCAGGAGGAGGAGTCAGCTTGGAGCAACAAAAGCCGCCTCCTTCAGAAATACACCCACAGAGGTGTGCAAAGCCAGGACAATAACACCACGTCAGGCCATAATTAAAATTTCTGAGTAGTTACAGCTCTTCATTGACAGTCTTTTATGTAACGATTGAAAGCAATTAAGGTAACAACCTTCCCCATACTGACACGTCTGCAAAAACACAGGGTTACAACAGTGATGGAAAGAAGCCTGACAGACGCTTAGCTCAGGGAAGAAGAAACCTAGTCAGGAGGTCCAGAAGCCTTTTCCAGCCTTGCTGCTACCGACTTCTGCAGGACATTGCGTCAAGCCCCGAAGGCAGGGACAGAGGCCAGAAGGTGCTTGTACATTAATAAGTCCTTCTTGCCCAGCAGATGCCCTCTCATGGCAAAACACTCCCTTCTATAGAGGATCAAGGGCACGTTGCAAACAGCTAACTGGCAATTTTATAGCTCAAGCTTAAACATATTTGCTTTCTAGGGGCACAGAGAGATGAGACTACCCCTTGCCTGGGTTATTCATGGTGTCCTAACACACACAGTTAGCTGTGGCTTCTCAATCAAGAAACAGCCACTCTGGAAGCCTATTTTTTCCTAAACTCCTTTTAGTTCTTGAGGAGTCAAAGAGGAAAATCAATAGTAGGCAAATACAGATAAGGCAGTGCAGGGAAAGATGATCAAATCAACAGAAAGAGAGGAGTTAAACCCAAGTTTACATAGACAGAAGACACACAGAAGTGCTGTGGGAAGACAAAGGCATTCATTTTCAGATCTGAGTATGTGAGAACTATATGAAATGTGAACCAAAGGCTAATAAAAGCAAAAGCTTGCTAACAGTGGTTAGATCACACCTGTTCACATGGAGTCTGCCTGGGTGGCTCAGACTGCAAGATTTTAGACAAAGAGGGTTCAGAAGAAGCCTCAGTATAGACAGAATGACTGTGATAAAAAGCACAGCACTGTCTATACCAACACTATACCGTCCCCTTTCAGCCCTTGGACTCTGTTCTGGAAACAGTGACACACAGAGCTAAAGCCTGCAATGAAGCATCTCATTCCACGTGGACTAGCAGGTCCTGAGGGCTAGAGCCTTACACTGTAAGGTCTTTAGGAAGATATGAGTCTTCTCCTGTAAAACTTGAGATGCCATCATAATGGAAGTTATCCTACCAGAAAAATGCCAAAGCAACACACAGCAAGAAGACAGCCCATTCAATTCTTCTGGTCTTTGCACATTTGCCACGCTGCACTAACAAAGATTCTCTAAGTAAGACTCTTAACGCTGGCTTAATACCTCACTCCAGTTCTAGATTCGCTTTTCATGTTGTTGTAGACTGAGTTCAACAGAGCCTGGAATGGGACTCATGTTGTTGCAGACTGAGTTCAACAGAGCCTGGAATGGTGGTTCAGTTATGGTTCAAGGAAAAACAAAACAAAGCTATGTGGTTTCAATGAGTTTTCAGTTCATTGGATACTCAGCCCCAGAAAGCTCTCCAGGAAAGACAGGGTTTGTTTCTCACCTACTGCCCAGAGTTGTGGTGCAGAGATTAGCTGGGAGTTGAAGCTGGGCACGTGCTCTGGGGGCTGCACACTCTGGTAGCTCTGCCCATGCTAATGTGGATATCTCAGGCTTCTTAGGGAGACTGAAATGGCAGTAAACACTAGTGCTCAGCAACTGAACCTCACCCAGGAAGTCTTTCTGAGCAGGCCTGTTTTCACCTTTATTCAGACAACACACAACTTGAGCGGTTTTGTCAGCAAATGCTTCCGCTCCTGCTAAAAGCCTTGTGCCAGGCTGAACAGTAAATTGCTGTATCAGTTCCTAGCCCAGCCCCAAACATCTTTAAGAGCATCACCTCAGAAATTGATCCCCCATTCTCTGCCCATCCATTCCAACGCCTTCTCTGAAATGAGCCACAGATGCACTAGATGAGATGATGTGGAGTAATGACTGCCAGGTACTCCTTGAGACTCAGCACTTGCCCTAAAACACTGCAGTTCTCTCTCACTTGTTCTGTACGCACAAAAATAGCAACGCTGATAGGGGCCTTGCAGTGTCTGAAATACAGTATCTCAGAGGGGGATGCCCTTTTCGTAGTCATTAATTGTCCAGCATTTCCAACGTGGTCTGGCTGGTATCCACACAGAGCAGAACACAGTCCGTGTCTCAGGGCTGCCTGTCTGGGGGCCACACAAGCTGATGAATAAGGACATGCGCCCAGCCTGCACTCTGCCATACCTGCAGGCAAGTGCAGGTTGAGTATTTTTTTTTCCCCTCTGCTAACAACTTGTTTCATTATGACATTCTCTAGAAAAAAAAAAAAGCCATTGTGACTGATTTTTCTTTTTTTTCCCCAGTTTTGAAGAAGTACAGTAGGTTTGGCTGACTGGAGAAAAAAAGTTCACATTTCCCACTAAGAAAAACTGTGTGGGAAAAGAGCATTCGCAGAGCATGTGGCATAAAAGGAAAGGATTGTCAGATTACCTGGAGAACTGATACTTGCCTGCACTAAAGCTCTATTTTGGTTCAAAGCCCTACTTGCACATTCTCAAAGAGAAGATAATACAGATTTTCTTATGGTATTTCAGATTAATTGCTGCATAAGAAATGGAGTGTCCTCAAAAATTATACCTATAAGCTTCTGATTTGCACATTTATCATTTGGGGATATTAGGTATGTATGTATTTTTAATGAAGATACAGAACATAAGGAAAAAATCCAATTCTCAATTCTATCTATGTACCAAATTTCGTGTGCAATGACTCCAGGTTCCACAATAAAACCATGCTGTGAGTGTGCTTTCAACACCAGCCCTTGGCGCATTCACATCATGCGGTGGAAAAGCCACAGGCTGAGACAGATCACACCCAAAGAGTTCTTCTAACGCATTAAAACATTTTTATCATAAATGATCGATATCCCTAGCATAACCCATCTCAGATGTGCTGAGAGCTCACACTCTCCTCTTTTTCTAGCTAATTTTAATGTAACTTTCCAACTGGTAAAAACTGTGATATGAAGCTTTATAAATGAAAATTTTAAAGAGAAAGTTGGGCAGAAAAAGACATATATCCAAAATTTGAGGATAAAACATACTGGCTACCTCCATACAGCTTAACAATCTCAAACACAGGCAAAAGGCTCTGCATCACTCAGAATGTGAGTTACAGTTTAACCTCTGACTGCCCAGAAACACTGAGCCAGTCATGGCACACCACGTAGTGGGTATAAAAATGACCTGAAGCATCTGTGGAAAAGCACCTCCTGGTTGTGCTGCATTCACAGGGAAGTCAGTCCCAGGCCCCACATCTACGTGACTAAACTGTGCCAAAAGTCCCTCCACACCTCCCACTGCCCCTTCTCCCCAAGTCCTGGTTTTACTTCATGAGGTTTCCCAGAACATTTTTTCCAGTATCTGCTTGTACAATCAACAACTTTCTTATGTTTTCTTATTCAAGGGTGATCTTAGAAGAACAAAAGCTACTCTTTCATAATGCACCGTCTTTGTGAACGGACCCAACAAGGTCTCAATGAAAAACCACAAGCTTTTATTCATTCCCATCTACCTACCTATAAATGCACAGAGAATAACCACAGAAATAAAGAGCTTGCCGCCCTTGAAACCTTCCTGAGTGCCTTCCGGAGAGGTAGTGTACTCCCTTACACCTATACACCACCATCAGTCTTCAAAACACAGTATAAATTATTTGGTGTGTGAGACAACGGGGATGGCATCTTCAGAAATACATGTTCAAAGTGATTAGGAAAGCTGATGGAGCATGACAGCCATGGAGATTTTCTTTCTGCTTCTCAGTGGAGACGGAATGAATTGACTTGTCTTAGTATAGTACCACAGTCAGTCCAAAATATTACACCTAGAAATGTTTTTTACGCTGTATGCTTTGCATACAGAAAGAGAATGTAGAAATAACACTATGAAAAAAAGTTAATAATTTTATGGTCCCAACTCAAGCACTTTTTTTTCCTCCAGCAGATGTAAGCATGCAAAGTGGGGTCCCAATTTAACCAAGAGCCAACCTTGGCATCAAACTGGTGCTGATACAACCATATGGTTCGAAAGATTTTTCTCTCCCTCTGCTAGCTACCACCTCACATCTTGTAAACGACGTGTCTTACGACCATTATCAGCATCAATTATAAGAGGCATCTGCCTTCAAGGATGGAGAACTGGAACAGGTATGATGAGGTGTAAGGAAGGCGCCAGACTGCCCGTGGTTACTGCAGTTCCCACAGCTCGCTGATGAGCGGCCACCAGAACATTTTAAAGGAGCCACTTATGCAACTCTGGTGCCGGCAGGAGGTGCGGGGTAGAGAGGTGTGACTGAGCGGCAAGAGAAGGGGGGAGAGGGAAGGGATGGAGTATCTGGGAGCAGCAGGGGGAAAGCGAGGGGGGATTTGGGTACAGGGAAAATATGGGACTGGGGATGCAGAAACATCCCAGACATTTTCCTGACCTGCTCCAGCAGCCGCCCCGCCAGTCCTGCCTGCTCTGCACAGCCAAGGAGGAGCTCCTTGAGGCCAAACCTGCCTAGGTGCCTATAACACAAAGGTAACCATCAGTGGAGACCCACGGATCTTAGTGCCTCATGCTCACACAGATGTCACTGGGATGCTTCCAGGTACAAGAGCACCCCCCAAAGCCAAACGGCCACATCTGCACAGCACCGGGCCAGGCTCTAGCCCCGCTGCTCTGCACAGAGACACCAGAGGGGCTGCACCTGGGGCACAGCTCCTCTGCGAGCTGGATAAAGTGATCGCAGATAATCCACATTACTCAAGTTTGATTTCAGAAAGAGAAATTAAGTGAAGCCATTGCAAATATGACGTTGAATGAGGCCCAGAGACAACTGCTATGGCCTCAAAACGTCAAGTGCCCTGTCCCACACACCCATATTTAGCTAGCATGGATCATCACTTCATATAGGCTCACCATAAACACTTAAAAACCATCTGAAAAAACCCAAGCAGGTTCCTGCTCCTATGAGCTGTTGTTCCAGAATGTTGCCCTTTTCATCATCACAAACTTTCTTCTAACTTCAACCCTGAATTTATTACTGTAATCCCAACACTGGCACAATACAAGGCCCTATACCTCCTGCACATAAGCGTCGAGACTTGTAAATAATTTACAAGAGACACGAATACGCTGCCGTCCGCACACAAAGGAACTGCTCACTCTACAGCGCACAAGTACATGTTGCTGCCTCTGGGGAAGGCAGAGGGTGAGGTGGGGGCAGCTGTAAGGTCACTTCGGAAGCTGTTGCTACGTGATGGCTCTTCGGTGACTTAGGTAACATAAACTTGATACATCCAATTTAATTTACCAAAGCAGTGGGTGCTAACAGGAATCCCTGCTGACAGGCACAGCAGAGGACAAGCATCAGCAAACACGTAGGTTAAAGAAAGGTCTCATCCCAAGAGATGGCCCAGACAGGCTGCACATCACCTGCTGTCAGTCCTCTGTTGCTGTGGTGGGACACGAGGCCCCAGGACTGTCAATTCACACCTCTTTGCAGCCTAGAGTAGTCTGGGCTGGAAAAAGTGAGACTGTTCTTTCTTTGTATCTTGGGCTCACAAGGCACGAAAGTTCACAGAAGGTGAAAGAGAAACCATGGTACCAGTAACTCCTTCCCACATTGCAGAATCTCTTTATCATCTCCCCTTTCAAAAACTTAAAATCAAAGCTACAGTCTGGAGAGCATCTGCCTTAATTTTCAAACACAGGTCAGAGAACTACCACCAAGCCAGGTAAAAAGCAATGGTGTTCTGAGTGGATGCCACAGGCTAAATTGATTGAGCCACAGATTATACAGATGAGTACACAAGGCTACATCTCATACCAGTAGATTGCACCATTTGAATGCCAATCTCAGTCTGGCGGGTGCATGAATGCAGCTCTGCAACGATGATCCCATGCAGAGCTCAGCAGGTAAAGGCCATTACGGACCTGGACGCTGGAGTCCCAGGCAAGTTGTTCAGCCTCTGACATCTGCAGCACACAGTTACATTGCTCACAAGGAAAATTTTGTAAAGTTTATGAACCCACAGAACAACAGAGAGCTACCGCTGTAGTAACAACTCCTCCTCAGTTTTTGTATTTGCAGAGATGGGCCTTTTCATCAATAGGAATCTTAACTGAAATTTTGATTTAGGTAAGTCTTGGTCAAATAGTTCTGCGCACAAAGCAAATAGGTACAAATCATAACTACTTACATATCCTACATGCGGCAACACCATCACATGCTTAGTGACATGTGCCATTTTTAAAGGAACACCATATTTTTTGTCTTATAGATATATTTGCAGAATTAGTGGAAGATTTCCATCTGAAGTTTTTGTACAGGTGACTTCTTTTCATCCAGCTCCACTAATTTAACTTATTTTTTAAAAATATTTTTACATTACTTGCTACTTTAACAGGAAGCAGGAGCTACAGAACTGCATCATCCTCTGGAGACTTTCCCTTCAAATGGGTTTCAACAGGGGCAAGGAAAATGGTGACTACAGGCTGCAAGATTACTTTCCCCTAGGTACTGCCCAGCTCCTCGGCTCTTACGCTGTGTCACTCCTGGGCACGGTAGGACATCAACAGCGGGTAGAAGATTTAAGGGAGCACAAGTTTTGAGGCATATCCCGGGAGGCCCAGAAATCACTTTGCCATTTCACAATGCTCAGCAGAGCGAGGACAAAGGAATGAAGAGATGACAGACTGAGACAAACTTTGGTGCAAAGTGGGACAGACCAATAACTGCCATCACTAATTGCCATTCCCCAGGTAGGAGCTTGGGCAGCCCTTAGAAACATCATGAGCAGTTTGAATTGCTTTATTGATATTTACTCTTCCTTCACCCTTGGTGATTTATACAAACAAGAGATTAAAAGAAGGAAGGAAAGGTAGCAATAGCAGGAGGGAAGAGACGGGTAATTAGCGCTGTCAGGATTGAGAAGATCAGTAGGGTCCCACTGACGAGGGAAAAGACAAGAGGAAAGAAAGAAAGGGACTGGCAGGCATTTAGTATTTCAAGCACAGAAAGGTTCTTGCAGCTAGGGATGCTGAAGCGAGACTTGCTTATTATTATGACTATGACAAAGCAGAAAAAAACAGAACACACATTGATTAAAGCAGCAGGCATCTCCCTTGGATGCCGAGACTCAGCAAGGGGCTGCAGCTTCCCAAGGAGGAAAGCATTTAGATTTCTGCTATTCCAAGACATGGACCATATGTTGGGGCCATCTGGAGGCTGCTTTATTTGATGGATGTCAGATGCCTCCAAAGGCACCAGGGAAGGGAGCTGAAATATTGGTAACTGATTGATGCTGAGGGCACTTAACTAAAGATGACCCCACTTCTTTAAAATTCACACCTGCTCTACAGGAGAAGCTCAGAAATACTCTTCCCAGTGGAGATGATAGCTTCTATGGCTTTCAAAAAGAAGCAGCTTCTGATGAAGCATGAAGTTATCGTTTAACTGACACAGCTGGTGAATTCAGTCAGGTGGCCCTAGCTGTGCTCTCTGCCAGCAGTCAACAGCTGACCCATGGCACCAACTGGAGCATCCCATTCAACACCAGACCTGAACTGTCACCGCATCAATCAAAAGATGTGTTGTTTCAACGGATAAAGCCTACAACACAAAGGGCCCTCCCTGTCTTTGGAGACCTTCCTGCTCTTTCAGCATCTCTTGAGAAGGCTTGCCAGGAAGAGGAGCTCTACTGGGGTGCCACCACAGTGCAATGCAAAGAAGTGAAGGAGAGGACACCCATGCAACGACTCTTGGCTGACAGCTATCCAGGACAGATCATGAGGGACATATTTTTCTTTCATCCCCAGAAGACAGGATGCCCAGGCCCTGGCAATGATAGGTTAGCTATAGGAGGACAAGTCATTCCCCTTGCCAAGCCACAGCAAATCCCTGTTTTGCAGTTTAAAACAAACAAAACCAACAACACAGCCCTCTTTAAGTCACGTGGTGCTTCTCTGTGTCTGAATGTTTCATGTCTATCAGACATCAGAATTATTTAAGCTATGAAGGCCAGCAGGTAGGAGCCTGCCCATCCAACCATAACCAGGCCTTTTGCTGAGACCTGCGCAGAGAATCATGTTTTGTCTCGCACCAACAGTGGGTGGAAGAAAGCACTGAGAGCTCTGTCTCCATGCAAGGAGAGAACAAGCAAAAAAGCCAAATAAACTCATCTCTAAGAACAGCTTTCAGCCTGATAGACCACCTTGCACTTTGCCCCTGCCTGGAAAAACAACAGTAAACACTTTTTCTTCCCCAGCATTCAACAACAGGCAGCTTGGGAAGCCATCTGAATACAAATGCTTATTACCCTCAGCATACGGAGAGCTCCATGACTCACATCCAAGGACAGAGTGTAAAACATGCTGCCGTTTTACAGCTCTTCCCAACAGCCTCTCCCCCGGCTTGCTGTACTGTCTTAATAGTCCCCGGGATTACAGTGCACGGTGCACTGAATTGCTGAATAATAACCCACAGGGCTTGGCGATGCGATGTCGTCCTGCTTTGTGCTCTGCTTCTCAGGGAAAAGAGGAACTCTTTCAGAGGAAGCCAGCTGTGAGGCTGTCAGCACCCTCACCATCACAGCCCAAGCCTTGGAGATTGCCTGGGTGGGATGCAGGCTTCACACAGCGCTTGGGCTGAGGTGCAAGATTTCTGATGCCTGACTTCCCCACCGTGGCTCCGGAGATGGGGAGCCGTCTGACGAATCCTGGTTTCTCTTGGCTGTTGCTGAACAGCAAGACACAAATCCTTTGTGAGGGCAAACTGAATCAGGTGACAGAGCTGTGACAATTACCTCTGACTAAGAGTTGGCCTCTGCTTTGCAGTGTCGTAGGGAGATTATATATCTATATATCTATATCTATATCTATCTACCTGGGAAGGATCTGGGGGTAGAAGGAATCTGTTGAGGGATTTTGCCACTCATTGCTTGCCCACAGAGGACGTCAGTGGAACTCAACCAGGTGTCTGGGAGTCAGAGGGATTTGACTAAGCACAGATTACATCCCACTGGATGTCTTCAGCAGCAGGCAGCAAAATGATGCCCCTGACACATCTGGAGCTCAAAGTAGAACAGAGTAAAGTCAAAGCAAGAGAGTGCTTCCAGCCCTCATCCCCACTTGGGCTGCAGCTTGTGCTTTACGTCGTCAACTCAGACAAGGACTGAGATTTGGTAAAGTCAAGTGACAAGAAAGTACAGAGGAAGGTTTATAAATATGCATCAGAGTCTCAGGCTGGAGATCAAGGGCAATTTTATGAGAAAATCGTTTTAGAACCAAAAGAAGTGGTGGTGAGGTTGTATGCAAATGTGTAAAGCTTCATAATGGCAAGCAAATGATCCTGTCCTTCCTCCCGGATAGGAGGAATGGAGAACATTGTGACTGCGACCCAGGAACTTTGGAGACTTAAATCTCTCTTTGTCTTCTCCAAGTTATAAGCTTTTTGGGATGGAGGCTGTCTTTAGCATGCAATTGTTCACCTGCTAAAATCCCAAAGGAACCTACTGGAGTTACTGACAAACTAGAGCAGTAACACAGGTTTGGATGTAGCTGCACATCTCCATTGGGCAACCACAGTCCCACGCTGTGCGTGGCAACCAAGTATTCATCAATAAGTGATCGCTTCAGGGATCGCCAGTGCTAGTATTGAGGACATATTAACACACTGAAACCTGACCAACCTAAATACTTCAAAACAGGCACTTCTTAATCAGGTTCTGAAAAACTTCAAAGTAAAATGCACGGAAAGAGTCTTTGTGGGATGATTTACTTGAACAGACTTCTGGTTGGTCAGCAGATTGAACGGTGATTTATTTCCCCTTGGCCTAGGAAACAAAGAATCAGCACAAAAGGTATAAACTGATTTTAGTGCTTAGACCTCATCTACTAACACAGAATAACACAGAAATGTTGTCCACTTGCCAGAAATATTCTACATGGTGACATCAGTTACCAGGAAACACACCAGATCCAAAAACCTAAGCTAACGTTGGGAAGTGTAAGAGCCACCCAGACCACTGCAATGCACAGGAGGGAATGCAGAGCAACAAGTGACACTGCAGTCATTCCCACGGTGCTGGGACTGCAAACTTTGAGCTCCGCATTATGAGCCATGGTGAATCAGTGTCAGCTTTATCTTTGCAAGTAGTTGTCCCATTTCTGTGTACTTGAAAAACAACTAGCTTGGAGGAACACATAGGCTGCTTTTCCTAACGAGGAAAATAAAGCACAAGGCAGAGCCCTGCTCAGCCAGGAACTCTCCACACACTGTATTTGCTCACTACAGCCACGCATTAGCATCAAGGTGTAGCACTCACCTGGCTCAGTGAATTATTGACAGATTTGGGCCCTGGATTTCTTAAAAATACCCTCCTAAGCCTCCCAGTGCTCCAGCAGCACCCAGGCCAGGTAAGACCACACATGCATACAGCAGCAGCACAAGGAGGGTCGAGGCAGCTTTTGTTCTCAACATTGAATTGTTATCCCTTACCATCCATGTGAGCAACTGACTCTCAAGCATATGTGGCTATCATCTAGGCCCATATGTTAAAACAAATAATGTGTCTCACTTCTGCAACATCCTTTCATCCAGATGCTCTACAGATGGTGCATCTGGTCGTCTTCCCATTGTGAGGAGAGCCATTAGTTTCAGTAGGTGCAGGAACAAAGTCCATTAAAGCCTCCTGCATACTAGAACAATTATCTCCATTAGCAGGGAGGTAAACTGAGACACAGAAAGACACATTGTTTCCTACAAGGTCATACAGTAAATCTACTGCAGAGCAGAAACAGAAGTCAGTGCATCTCATTTCCAGCCCAGGCTTTGACTATAATTACAAGTGAGAGATCAAATTTGGCTCCCATTCTAGAGGTTGGGGAAGTTCAGGACCCTGAATCTATTCTTGGCTTTTGCTTCCTGCTTCAATGTGTGACTTTGGATAGGTCAAATTTTGATGCCTGTTCATTTGGAGTGACCGGCCATGCTTAGGCTCCCCATATATCCAAAATGTATCCATTAATAACAGATTAGGCAGTTTGCATGCAAATATAAGCATTTTGTGTATAGGGGGTCTTGTTTCGATACTGTCATCTTCTGGTGACAACTAGTTCTTTGTCTGCTGTACCCCACCAGAGAGCAGTAACAGCAATGTCCCTCAAATAGCAGATACCCTGATGACAGAGATGAGTTCAGGCAAACCAAGGAAACCTGAAGAACACCAATCCCCTTTATCATCTCTACACACACTAATGCAAGGAACAGCCTTCCCATGCCTGCCAGGTGATCTGCCTCAAACCATCTCCATCCCTGTGAGAGGCAGCATACCTCAAAGGGTCCCCTTTGGCCAGCGACCATTCTGCTGTTACCAAGAACTGCTTAGGTAAAAATGCCACTGTTGGGAAACACCAAAGCATTCAAACTAAACTGTTTCAATGGAATGCTGTTAAAACTGGAGTATACAATAAAAAAAAAAAAATCCCCCGAAACAAACAAACAAAAAACCCAACAAGAAACAGGGAGAGGTGCTGATGCTCAAGTTCCCTCCTGCAGCAGTGCCTGTTCAGAGTCCTGCTCTGCCCAGCTTGGAGCAGCGCTCGGATGTGCCACCTGCACAGCATCTCCTCAGGGTTTTACACAAGAGTTTGAACAGTTTCAGATACAGACACCATGCACCAAATCATCACTTTTTTTTTTGAGAGAGAGCGCGCGAGCAAGACCTCGTGTTTTCTGGCCAGACAACAGGTCAGCTCAGCCGCTCTGCGTCAGGCAGCACAGCGAGCGTCAGACACCCAGCAGCACCGGGGGGACAGGTTTAACTGCGCGCACCTTTCTGCGAGACTTGATTCCAAATGCTCATTAGGTCACATACACGTCCTTGGTAGATAATGTTCAATATTAACTCCTGTTTCACAGGAAACTAACCTCATCCTCACAGCAAGGATATGGCAAAGTTTGAAGACATGGCTCTTCTTGCCCCCCAGTTCTGGAGACACTCATTTTCTCAGCTGACTGCTGTATTTTCACAACTTCTGAGCAACCTCCAGTTGAAATGAATAGACTTTGGAGTGCTTAACACTCTTAAAAGTCAGGATAGGAGAAACCTTGACCCTGGCAAATTCAGTCATAACTTTGCCTTTGAACACCCCTAGAGCTGGGACTTCACTGACAGTACTTAAGATTGCAACATCCCCATTAAACCTGCCCAAAGCCACACAGGTAAATGAATAAGTAATGCCACCATTGTTATCCATTTGGGTATTCTATGTAACACAGACCAAGACATAGTCCTGAATCAATTTGTATGAAAGCTGGAGTGGAAAAGCATTCAATCTTGAATTTAACATTTCTAATGACAGAGTTCACCATAATCCTCAGTATCAGATACTGTCCCCCCACGGTTAAGTAGCTTCACAGTTAAACTTCAGTTTGTTTCTGGTCAGAATGTGCCCACCTTTCATTTCCAACCACTGGATCTTGCTGTACATTAATATAGATGGAGAACAGCTCTTTAATCTTTGATTAATCAAATTCCTGGAGCCTCTTATTGTAAGTTATGTTTTCTGGTCATTCTCATGCTGTTCTCTGACTTATCTCTGATATGTTTTTTCCCCACAATATCTTTTTTTGATCACAGGTATCAAACTCCCTCAAGTATTTTACAAGAGATCGCACCAGCGCTAATTTCAGAGAAAACAATCACCTTACTACTTCTACTACAAATTTCTGCGTCTGCTCTCCCACAGACAGCATTTACCTGTATTCAGTTACCAGCAAGGAGCTCCCCGGCTGGATCATTGCTGCTGGGGAAGCAGTGGCACCCCTATTGCACCCATAAGCACAGACACTATGGATGGGAACGGGGAGTGCTCATATTAAATCCCGAGGGCTTTGGTTCCACTGATGAGTCAGTGGCCCTGCACCTTTTCAGACTTGCTGCTTCCCAGAAATAGCCCACCCTCTCAGTTCTCGGTACCCAACCGCCTGCTTTTACAAGGAACACTTTACATACCATTTGCTCGTGCTAATTCACCAAGCAACTTGATGGCTCTCCACGAACGATCTGTCCTCATCTTCCCTACCCTTCTTTCCAGGTTATTTATCATTAAGCAGTGAACAGCCAAAAGCCCGCTTCAGATAGCCCCCACTAAGAACCTCCAAGAGCTGAACCCAGTGTCCTGAATTGCAGTTTGCTACTCCAGCAGCCGCATCATAGTCCCACTTGTAATTCCGAAGAATGGACTCATAATTTCATAGATTAAGTTATTATTTTTCAAGACTGCCATAATAATGATACTTAACATTCCTGGAGCAATTTACATTCTCAAAACGCTGCAAAAATGTTAATTAACAGCATGCTTACACAGCTTCAGGAACCAGTCACCTCAAAACTGCTGCTCTGCTGCTTCATTCACATCCACACTCATTCCAAAAAAAGTATCAGAAATCATTTAACTCCCATGTTCCTGGTAATCTTTTATTCTACCAATTCTACCAATTATTAATTTAAGGTTCAGTCACAAAGTGGAACTAAGGATATTAATACAAGCCTTAATAAATTCATGTAACTTCTACTGTCTGTTAGAAGACCATAGAAAAACTTGTATTACAAAAGTCTCAGCCTTCACTGAATGTGTTGCACAGTGCTATGTTTTCCATGCAATTCACAAATGCAAAGGAGCCTGACTTGTATCTGCATCCAGCATTTTCACCTTGCACAATTCAGCTATAACAACCTTTGAAACCCCAGTGTAATGGTGCCTTATATTAGAAGAGACTGGCACAAATCCACAAAAGATCATCTATTTATAAGAAAAAAAAAAGTCCACAGGTACTGGCTGACATTTACGACAAATAAAACACTCCTGCTTTCGGGAATAAGCCAAATATTGGCAGCTGGGGAGATGCTTTTCCTTACAGAAGCCTTGATCTGCTGCCGCTTTGAGAGAGGTCCCTGTGAAGCATTGGCTCTTGGACGCTGTCAGAGAGATAATGGACAAAACCAACCATAAATCTTAACTAGTGTGATAGCTTCCATCAGTTGGCACTTGCCAGGCTCCTTGCTGGATCTGAACTTCATAAACCCTTCAAGGTATTTGGATCCAAATGTTTCTACATTCCTCAGCCTCTCTGGAGGTTGGCAGAGCTAAAC
Source organism: Charadrius vociferus (assembly GCF_000708025.1). Classification (NCBI taxonomy): domain Eukaryota; kingdom Metazoa; phylum Chordata; class Aves; order Charadriiformes; family Charadriidae; genus Charadrius; species Charadrius vociferus. Next base: position 3,332,470 of record NW_009647955.1, read on the forward strand.
AGGCACTTCAAGAAGTGCTGGCACAAGACTTGAAAATGAAATCACCAAAAAACGTCCCCCTGCCGTAGATCTGGATACACAACATCCAGAAGAAAGGTTGCCAGTGACTCTTGAAGCCTAATTTCATCCATCACTGAGAGCAATACACAACAGAAAGCAGCTTATACAGCGCCCTGCTGAGCATCATCTGTTTAGTGTGTATACTGCATTTTTTTAAAAAAATGTGTGAAAAATGAAAAACTATTTAAGTCCAAATGCTGAATCTGCAGACTCCAGCCTTATGCCAGACAAGATGTTGATCTTTAAGCTTGTCAACCTGAAAGACTTTTATATTTAAAGAAAGCAGCTTGCTTGCGTTAGAGGGTTTGAGTGAGATGGAGTCCATCTGGAACAGGTACAGAGCAGGGTCAGCGGGATCGGCCGACAACGGAGCTGCGCGCGACAAAGACTAAAGCAGCTTGGCCCATTTAAACCTACCAAAACCAAATGCAAGAGGGAATATGATCATCCCTGAGGTATTTATAGGACAGCATTGGAGCCCAGTGCAGATAAATATGGCCAGGAATACACATAACCTAGAAATCGGAAAGGTTTGATCAGCACCGGGAGGCTCTGAAACAGTCTCCCAGCAGAAATACAGCTTTGAAGAGGGCACTTGAAGTTCATGAATGTGGTGTACTTCAGCAACGGGAGGAAACGAGGCCAGCTGGCCTGGGAGGTCTCTGCCCCTCTTTGTCTGCTACAAGGGCAGGTTGTCGAGGTGGAGGGGCATTGTACTCAGCCCCCTCTCTCCAAACCTGCTTCAGTTTCCCACCTCTGGGCCAGCCGCTCTCCAAACATTTTCTTTCTGTTTTAAAACACAAATACCTTGAGGGAAAATTCACATTGATGTTTCTCTCTCAAGATAATAACAGCTGCTCTCTATTAGCGTTTCTTACAGATTTGCTCTTGCTAAATGCCCACTCAGCTCAGTAAAGGTTTGACAGGAAAAAGAACAAACTAGGAACTCGGGAATTTGATTAAGGGAGGGCTAGAGCCAAAACCTGTCAGCTTCAAACTAAGAGCCAGCACTGGGGCTCACATGCACGCATGCAGGAGTAAACTTTACTTATGTAAAAGCTCAGCTATCCTTAATCCTGTGCAGGGGAAAAAAAAAAAAAGCCACTGCATCATTCAGCAGTATTTGTAGGCTCTGAGCAAAGTACAGGCAGCCAGCAGCAAGGCAGCCATGGCTAAGGAAGTCACATCTGCAGCAAGAAGAGTTGCACCAGCCTTTTACTGCGTGAAGGAAGCAAAGACCCAGCTCTGACACTGCCCTTGCCCATGGAGCACTTCACCTCAAACTCAGGTCAGATGCTAAAGCACCACTTTGGTCTAGTTAGAACTCCCCAGGAGAGAGAGGATACCAGCTGCATGGTACGTGACAGATGTCTGGGCACACAGGCGGTCGTATTTTCTACTTAAGTGCTTAGGAGATGAGGGATCTTCCGCTTGGAGGCACGCTTTCACGCTACGTTTATTCTCTGTGCTTCCGCAGGAAACAATTCCAAACACCTGGATCTCAAAATCCCAAATATCCGTTGCAATTGATATTGCTGCACAACAGGCTGCACTCGTGCAGAATATTTAAACCAGCCAACAGCTCCCTCGTGATTCACCTTAAGAGAAGCCAGAGTGGGACCAAAAAAAAAAAAAAAAAGATTAACTGGGGACAGAGTGAACTAAGAGAAGTTTATTTGACCACTGACATAGCCTGTGGGACTTGTGCTGAGAAACTAAAGTATTGCCTGTATAGACCAGAGAGATTTCTTTGAAAAGTATCTGATCTTTCCTTATAACTAACAACTTGCTAGTGGTCCTTTCCACCCTAGAATTTGCCCCAATTTCCCAGACAAGTTACAGTATTGACAGAAAGCTGACTTTGTCACATTTACAATGACCTAAAGAAAGTGTGCTTGACCCAGGCAGTCTAACTTATTCATAAGATAGTCTCATACTACATATCACAGCTATGATTTATTTACAAAGCATACTTGATCTGACATGTTTCCAAAATATGTTCCACTCAGCTCTGAAACATCTGTTTATTGGAAATCAATACATATAATTGCCCTGTACATACCCATGGAAATCCTGTTATTACACTCACTGAGAGATTCACCTTTTTTTTTTTGTTAACGCCTGCACCA